>NC_139511.1:50909413-50959404 GCF_008360975.1 Lichenostomus cassidix
CAGCCCAGTTACGTATTGCTAAACATGCAACTGAGCCCAATGTTCCCCACACCCTTGATCTTTGAAAGCCATTCTTAAAGACACATAACACAGATGCAGCTGAATACCTTTTTGAATTTGAACAGAAAGAAAAAATACACAGAAAAATAACTGCAGGAGGCTAACAGCCACCACGATAAAGGCTAGTGACACAATCTCAAGGACCACAAATATTGATGCCAGATGCTAAGGACAAGTCTATGCAGGTTAGGAGTATCTTTTACAACACATGGACCACTGTGCCAATACATTTATCTTGCAGACTAAAATACTGCAGATCACTCATGAAACATTCCACAAAAGAAAACCTAGATGCAAGTTTCATTTGTTGTCATGCACACCATTCCAGTGTTAGTGAAATTTTTCTCAAAGAATTTGAAAACCAGAAGCTACTTACACATCACAAAAAAACCTTCTCTTTTTCTGTTTTTAATATACTAACAAAGAAGAAAAGCATAACAGAATTCAAATTATCAAATTAAAAGAATGAGCTAGAAAGAGTTTAACAAAAGTACATTAAAAAACCAGTGAAGCTTAAAGCTTCATGTATTTGGTCAAGCATCTGCATGTAAGTTCAATTTAAAGAAATTTAAACTTCCCATAGGAAAAATCTTCAGCAACTGAAAGAATTTACAACCAAGTCAAACAACTGTAGCTACTAATTACCTAATACCTGACCATCTCAAGTTAATTAAATTCAACCAACTTTCAAAACTGGTTCTATATACTGCTTTGCCTTCACTGAACCAGACAACATAGGGGTGTAGAAAAGGACATGAGGTTGTTTGACCCTGGCTAGATGCCAGGTGCCCACTAAAGGCTCTGTGCTACCTCCTCAGCTGGGCAGGGGAGAGAGAATATGTTGAAATATTCATGAATTGAAATAAGGACAGGGAGGTCACTCACCAATTACTGCCCCAGGCAAAACAGACTTGACTCAGGGAAAATAGTTTAATTTATTACCAATCAAATCAGAGTAGAATGATAAAAAAAAAATTAAAGGCATCACACTCCTCCTTACCAGGTTCAACTTCACTACCTATTTTCCTCTACTTCATCCCACCAAAGCACTGCAGGGCAACAGGAACGGGATTTGCAGTCAGTCCAAACATCATCTCTGCCACTCCTTCCTCATGCTGTTTCCCTGTTCCAGCATAGGAATCCTCTCATGGGACAGAGATCTCTCTGATCTTCTCTGACATGGCTCCTTCCCAAGGACTGCAGGTCTTCATGAACTACTCCAGCGTGGGTCCTTTCCACAGGGCACAGTTCTTCAGACACAGCCTGCTCCAGCACAGGTCTCCTATGGGGTCACAAGTCCTGCCAGCAAACCTACTACAACGTGGCCCCCTCCCTCCACAGGGCCACTGGTCCTGCTAGGCGTCTGCTCCAGCACGGGTTTCCCACAGGGTCACAGCCTCTGCTGTGGCATGGGGCCCTCCAGGGACTACAAGTGGATCTCTGCTCCACCGCGGACCCTCCATGGGCTGCACGGAGACAAGTTGCTTTACTGCAGTCTCCCCCACAGGCTGCAGGGGAATGTCTGCGCCAGCACTCAACTATCTCCTCCCTCCTTCCTCACTGACCTCCATGTCTGCAGAGCTGTTGCTCTCACACATTCTTAGTCCTCTCTCCCAGTCCCTGCCACACAGCGGTTTTTACACTTTCCTAAGTGTTTTATCACAGAGGCAGTATGCCATCATCACTGATTAGCTCCACTTTAGACATCAGAAGGCCCATCTTGAAGCCAGATAGAACTGGGTCTTGTGATATATGGAGGCAAGTTCTGTCATCTGCACACAGAAGACACATCTGTAGCTCCCCTGCTACCAAAACCTTGCCACATAAACGCAATACAGGTCATCAAGTCTTCTAGTCCATGTCCCTCTTCTTCAAGCTGTATTGTCTATATTATTATTACCATATATGTAAAAGGTGTTCATGCTTTAGAACAGCAAACTTGCCATGGCATTGTGTCATGCTTATATGCCTGTTGCCAGTCACTGCTCTGACAGGTCCTCATTCAGTCATATGATGAGGGACATATATCTCCAACAATCACAGATATTCCAAACACCCAAACAGAAAGCGTAGAAAGATGAGCTATCAAAGTTTTTCCTTACATGATTCCTCAGCTTGATCTCTCATTCTCTTAAGTCTTTTGGGAGGAGTTATAAGCAATTACATCGTATGCGATTAGAAAGACTTGCCAAAATTCATCTTAAAAGCCTGCAGCACTAATGATTCCACACTTCCGTACAGCGCACTTCAGTTCACAACTATCCTTGGTTTTGCCTGCATTTTGTCTCTAATCTAAACATCTTCTAATGCAGCTTAAGACTATCACTTCTGTTCTTTTCAAAGGCAGGTTCATATACTCCCCTTCTTTCCAAAGCAGCTTTTAATATACTTGAAAATCCATGGCTTGTTGCTAAGACACAGAAAGGAAATGTTTTCTCTGAGGTCCAGCTAAAACTTTTAAATACTTTTCTGGGCCATCTACTGCATACACACTTCTGCATTACATGTAGTGAAGACAGTAAGCCATCTACAGATTATATATATATAGACTTGACCAGCCAATCAAAGGAGGGGATTGTCCTGCTCTGCTCTGCACTGGTGCCGCTTCACCTTGAGCACTGTGCAGTTTCAGGCACCACAATATAAAAAAGCCATAAAGCTATTAGAGAGCATCCAAAGGAGGGCCATGAGGATGGTGAAGGGTTGAAGGGGAAGCCTTAAGAAGAGAGGCTGAGGACACTTGGTCTGTTCAGTCTGAAGGAGACTGAGGGGAGACCTCATTGTGGTCTCACTGCATCCTCACAAGGGGAAGCTGAGGGGCAGGCAATGGTATCTTCACTCTCATGACCAGTGACAGGAATTGAGGAAATGGCATGAAGCTGAGTCAGGGGAGGTTTAGGTGGGATATCAGGAAAAAGTTTTTCACCCAGAGAGTGGTTGGGCACTGGAAGAGGCTCCCCAGGGAAGTGGTCACAGCACAGCCTGTCCAAGTTCAAGAGAAGTTTGGACAATGCTCTCAGGCACATGGTGTGATTCTTGGGAGTGTCCTGTACAGGGCCAGGAGTTGGACTCAATGATCCCCATGCACCCCTTCCAACTGAGCAAATTCTGTGATTCTATAAATCAGGTCTAGGGTTATACTCCACTCACTATGCAGTTCCATGTTATAAAAAAAACAAGCTGATCTGGTGATCCTGTTACACCAACTTGCTTAAGAAAAAGAAATAACCACTAAAAAGATTAAATATGCTTCAAAAGGAAGTTAAGCCACTGGTATGTGATCTGCTCTTTACCTATTTTACATCCTATAGTACATATTAATTGCCTGCTTTCCACATTTTTGGCAACCGAAATAAGCGTTTATTATCCTTTTCCTCTGGTTTTTTTTTTTGTTTGGGTTTTTTTTTTTTTTTTTGGAAAACATGCTTCACTGTAAGAACCCTGAATTAACCAAACACAAAAGACAAATAAATCACCTGAATCATGTGATGTGCTCTTTTCTTACCACAGAACAAAACAGGTTTTTGTTCATTAACTCCCTCCTCAACCAGTAGGGAGTTCACATTTCATTTTCACCAATAACTTGGTAGACTTCTGTATGTAACTTTTTGGCATCATGTGTGACATTCTCCTCCCCCCGAGCTATAGACAAAATTCCTTGGTTTACCTCCAGCTGCAAGTGCTTTTACTGTTTTCTGTAGCTGCATCTAGCAGAGACCACAAGCGTTATTCACAACTTCCCAGGTCTGTTCTTTATTTTTCTAACATTCTCATCAGACTAATTTGACTCTCTCCTTTATGCTTCCCGGAAGTTTTTCCATTTCCTCTCACTTCACTTTCTTCCTGTAGACCTCAACTCATTTAATTAGATCTCATTTTTTCTGAGATTCACTGTTTCTAGACTAGTGTTCCCTTTCCCCTTTATGCTCAGAAGCTATTATAAAATGGTACAGTTCTTAGCCAGTCACATGACAGGACCTTGAAGGATAAATAAGGATTTTCATCTGTAACAAGCTAAGGACATGTGCTGAGGCCAGGATATGTCCTAATGACCTTTCACAACCAAGATAAGGCAAGAAAGAGGAATGTTTTCGTTATGCAGGGAAACAGGAAGCAAGCAGGAGGTCACTATCTATCTTCACGATTTAAAGAACCTTGGAGAACATCAGCTGCCTTTTCCCACCCTGCGGCAGTCTCAAGCAACATACATAAATTGAGAGGGCACTGGGGAATAAAACCCAGATCAAGACACTTTGAATGGGGGCACCCGAAAACATTTTCAAAGCTGTGTTGGACAGACTTAAGAGCCTGCGGCAGAAGCAACCTCTGTGTATGTAAAGACTCCTTCCTGAGCCCACATTAAAAAAAACCAAAACCAACAAAAATCCCCCACAGCTAAATCATAATTCCATGCAAGAATATGCTGCAAGAAATAGGCCTCCAGCATCCCCAAACACTCCTTCTGTATGACTCCTAAACTTTCTTCTAAGGCACCTCCAGATAATCCTGCAGAAACAGAGGCAATTCCAAGTATCCAAGCACCCTCGATCTTTTCAAAACCAGTGGATACAAGCTCTTAAATTCTAAGCATTTCTAAGCAAGAACAGTTTACATGAGGAAACACTTACTTGGCTACAGTTACTGAGGAAGTCGGTAGCCAGCTCAGGTCTCATGAGTCATAGTTCATTGCATTGCCACAAAATCCTTCCTGCTATACAGCTGTCAAGCCTGAGGTATTCACAAAACAAGCTTCAGAGCAGTATCAGCTTGAAAAATACTGGTTCAGGTGCTTAGGGCAAATCACACAGGAAAGATTAAGTGTTTTTATCTACTTTATAACCTTCAAGAGTACTCCAGAGAAGGAAAAAAAACCCAAACCTTGAAGGAAGAATCTTTTGCTTGCTCTATCACTACTTCAAATGGTGTTAATGGCATTTTGTCCTTTCCTTATAGAGGATAGACAGGGTCGTTCACAGCAGATACAACTCAAGTTCTGCATATTACAATTATTAAAGTTCACTTCTTCTCCTATTCTCATTGCAGAACTGAAACTTACCTAAGCTGAAATTATTTTAAAATTTTGAAAGTTTTTCTTAAGAAAATCCTGAGCTGCAAACTAGGACACAAGACAAACAATAGAGGCCTATGGAAAATGAAAATGACAATTTTTTAATTCTTAGACATTAATGTCACTAGCATGAATTCAAAGAAGCTGTCATCTAGCCTAAGCTGAAACATGAAACCTGATGTTCCCCCTCTGCTTCTCTTAGTGCAATTCAAAGAAAGTTAACAGAACTTCACATTCTTTTTCCCAAATAGGTTTGAGTATGGTGTGAATCAATAGTTACCTAATTGAAAATTGAGAAAACAAACTCAAGTTTTGGTAGCCAAACTTCAGGTTTTTCTTTTAAAAATAGCCTATGCATATATGCCTTATATCAGAATACCTAAAGCTATTAAAATGCTAATACTCACCTTTTAAGAAACAAAAAATGCCTTACCTAAGTAAAACTGGCTTAAGTGAAGTGTTATGCATGTATTTCATCGATGCAAGTGCTGTAACTCATGCCTACAGATTTTTTTTTGCATGTAGTGTGCATAGGGACAAACCACCCCCCCAATAACTTCTTTTCTAATTAGAATACAACTTGGTGTGTTCTGACCTTTGCTTCATCTGCTGAGGAAGTGCCAAAACACCACTTTGCAACTCTGATGTCTATCTGCAAGCATCTTCACATTAATAGGCCTGTAAATCTTTAAAATACAGCAAACTTCACCAGTTTCAACTTAAATACCTCTTATAAAAGTAGACATGAAAAGTTATACCCTGGAAAATGAGATACTAGCCAGACTATGACTAACGATAACCAATGTTTCCAGCTCAAGAGAGCTGAACACACAGATTTTCCCACGTGAACAGTGTCACTGTCCTACAATGCAAGGTACAATTTATCTGCTGGTTAGTTTTTCCACCATTCCCATGGAACTCAGGAAAAAGTGTCCCTTTGGCACTGTTCTTCAACTTCCTGAAATCCTCTAGTTATAAAGTACCTGAACAAACTACCACATCCTCCTCCCCAAAAAACATATGTTCAGAGCAGTTACCAAAAATCTACAGATCTGCTTATTTGTTTTCATAGATCGTTCAATAGGTTCTGGACCTGGATGTTTTCACTCCAATGCCAAAAACACCTCTATCCTCTCAAGTTTTCAATACAAGGTTCAAAAGATCACTCCAGGATAATATGGATAGGACAACAAAGAACAGAGGGGAACAAGCAATGATCAGAATGCAATAAATGGCATCTATAACATAGTATTACTTTTGAACCCGACAGAAGTTCAAAGGAGGACTCTATTCACCTATCAGCAAGGAAACCTCCTCACAACGGGAGGCAGAAAACTGGACAAAGGGAGACGTGCATGTGACAACTTAGGAGGCAATGGACAAAACCATTGTATCCTATGATAAAAAGAGAGAAGGCATAACATATGATCAGCTATAGAAATACGATGTCAAGCACTTTAAAAACTAGTTTACCTGATGGAATAGAAAAAGGGAAAGCAATGCAATGTAGCAGGTAACTAGATTAAATACAGGAAAAAAAAAATCACTCCATGGTTCTCAGTAAGCAGCATGCATCAAAGCAAGAAAAGCACTGGAGTTACTGAGAATTAAGGCTAACACCAAAGTGCGTACTTTCACTGTGGGAATAAAGGAAAAAAAGAACCTATTTGACACCAGAAAAAAAAAGTTATATGAACACATTCTACATGTACCTACACTGAGGTGCTAATAAAGAACTAGACAAAAAGTTTGAGATTTGTACTGTGTGGCTGAAAGAATTGGTTTTAAAAGCACATATGAAATCTGAATTTCAGCTCCCATGTAAAACCAGTTCAGAACTGGCAAAGGCTGTGATTAGTTAACTAGAAAAAAGCAAGTGAAAAATCTCAGCCAAGTTTCAAAAAGTGCACATCTTAAAATAGTTTTTCGAAAGCATTTAATTCCTGACAGATCCAAACTATGAAAAAATTATGTCCCCTGCTTCCAAAATGTAAAATGGTTGAAAACATGCTAACTTATGAAAAAACATTGAACAGAAAGATAGAGAAATGAAGTACCATTGACATGATCTTAAAATTGTATTCTAGGTGGTGAATAGTACATAAAATCATCGATGGAAAAATCCTACCAGCTGATTCACAATATATGTTTTACCAAATAATACTATGCCAGGATTTTACCAGACAAGACCAGTCAAAACACTGTCTTTTATGCCCTATTAAATACTAAAGAGTAGTATTTTTCAAGTTAGTGTACTTCTGTCCAGAGTCACTGAAAACTTCATGGGTAAAGATAAAGAAAGGGAGACCACTCCCTACTGCCAGGAGGGTCAAATAGATTTGACTTGGAGAAAACTGACTTCATTCATTGCCAGTTAGAGTAGGACGGTGAGAAACAGAACAAAACTAAAAACACAGGCACAGGGGGATCAGGAATGAGGGCTGTGGTCAGTTGGTAACACTTGATTCTGCCACCCCTTCCTCATGCTCTTCACCTAGTCCAGCAAGAATGTTACCTATCACTGCCCTTCTTCAGGGTAAACCTGTTCCAGCATGGGTTCTTTGTTGGCTGCAGCCTCTGTCAGAACAAATCCAGCTGCCATGGTTGGGTCCTAAACAGGCTGCCATGTAGTCATCTGGTCTGGTGTGGTCTCTACACAGGTTACACAAAAATGCCTGCACAGTGCTCTCTTCTACAGGCTGCAGAGGATCTCTGCTCTGAGGCTGGAGCATCTCTTCCTGCCTGCACAGCTGTTTCTCACACCTTTTCTCCACTCCTCTCTGTATCACACACACTGCTTGAGCAGCATTTTTGCCCTTTAACTCTGTTTACCTTGAGGTGTCAGCACAGTGGCTGCGAAGCTCAGCTGCACCCTGCACTGGGTCCACTGATGCTGACCATGTTCTGTTCTGTGTGGGACAACCTGGAGTCTCCTCACACAGGCTGCGAGGCAGACCCCAGTCCCAACAGACACACTCACTGCAATCACAGAAGCTCATCAAGATCCTTCTGTCCCTATGACTCATTTTTGAAGACATTTGGTTTTAGAACTATCAATATTGAAGTTACTGAAGTAATTAATTTTGCAATTATTATTATTATTGATATAGATATTATATCAATATCTATCCTAGATCTAAGTCTCAGGCTGGAACAACTTTAAAAAAGCATTATATTTCATTGCTTATAATACATTTTATTAAAAATGTACTTAGGTCCCAAAGGACATCGCAAGTTCAAATTTCCTTTATTTTTAGTATTTGCCCCCTGCTGTCCCAAGAAAAGCCCAGTAAATCAAAAAACCTGTGGAATTAGGGTCCACCAAGAGTCACAACACAAAATTCTCATTTCCCTTTCTTGAGTTCCAAAATTCAGTCAAAACCTAACAGAAACACAGGACTACCATGTCTTGCCTTTCCTTGCTGTAGTTCTTAAGCAATGAGAACCCACTTTTTAGTTACATTGGCTGTATTTTTTTTTTTTACATTTATTCGTACTGTATTTTTTTTAATGACAGTTCAGGAAAACCTTATTGCAAACAAGCAGGTAAACAAGACACTATGCCTATTGAAAGAGTGATAAATCTTTAGGAGCAAAATATGGGATATCTAATTGCTTGTTCATTACCACATTAAAAAGAAAACTTCTCATAACAGCATATGTACACATGTAGAAAAAAATCTTGCCAAGAAAATAGGCTTAAAAATATAAAAATATTTTTACATTCTTTGCTACTACCCAAGTACTCCACTTCAGGTCTTTAGTCAGGATATTTTCTTTTCAAAATAGCTTTCAACAGTTACTTTTCTTTTAAATAATGGTCTTCTCTTCCCAAAACCTAGCTAAAGTAGAGGCCAGTGTAAATAGAAGCATGGTAAGCAGAATTTAGTATCAGTTTGCTAGCATGGTATGCAAATTTACACTTAGCTTGGTATAAGCCATTGCAAAGAAGCTCTCTCATGGGAGAACCTCCCTTTTAAGTGTGGATCAAGTACACATTGTATGTTACTTTAGCACTGAAAGCACATTTACAACTTGAAACCTACAGACCCGAAGCATAAACCTGATCAATCTGGTTTTCTGCACACCTGCCAAAGAGGTTCAGATGCAGAAATAATAACATAAAAATAATTTTAGTATTTTTTTTGTGAGGAATCATCCATCTTACAGGACAGTATCTTACAGCACATGATTTTTTAAATTAGTATTTTATCAAATTATTTCCCTGTTAATGAAGTGGAGTTAGTACCTAGTATCAAGTCATGCTGTATTGGCTTACATGTAAACATACCTCTGACACTGCTATTCTCAAGTGCCTACTGAAAAAAACAATTACTTGTACTAGCAAGACCTAGAGTATAACAAATGTGCACTTGAAATGTTAGCTAAACTTTAGTCAAAGACATGGAATAGCACTGTATTACTAGAAGAAAAAGGGCAAGACTGAAAAAAATTGTAATCCAGGATGTACTTGGAGCCAACATCCTTAAGTGATCTACTAGTGACTATGGATACATATAAAAGTTCCATGGATTAGTGAGTGGGTATTAGCAGATTTAGATCCACACTGAGAGAAATCAGGCTATAACTAATGGGCCTGTCCTGTTTAAACACAGTCTGAAGAACTCAAAACTTGGTCTAACTCATAAAACTTACCTTTAGAGCTAACTATCAGTTACAGAAATGGAAGCATACATGTTATTGCTTTGGTGAGAGCCAAGTCAAAGTGAGTCCCCTGCAGAAAAACTCATACGATACTACTCAGGTTTTCACTTGAAGCAAAATATTTGCATTATCCGTCAACAACGTGCATCAGCCGTGGAAAGAAAAAAAAACCAAGAGAATTATACCATAAAAAAATATTAAGCTAGAATTGTTTAGAAATCACTAAGTTGAACTTCTCAGGAATCCCATCAAACACAGCTAGAGTTATTAATCATGAAGGAAGCCAACTTTAGAGAATGCAGAAACACTGAGCCACTTTTTTGAAAGTTTATTTTTATTGGACAGTCAAACATAGGACCAGAAATCACACTCGCACTGCTACACTCCTAAAATAACTATTTGTGTATTGATTAGTTTAGTTGTATCTCACACGATGTACTGTAGTATGGCACAGAAGACCCTAAATTCTCACGTACACCAGCACCAGTACAATATGGATTTCACAAGAAAACCATGAACAAGTATCCAGAGAAGGTACTCTACCCTAAGAGAAAAGCCATGCTTCACAGCACTGCATTGAGCTGACAGATAGAGATGTGAATGGAAATTCTGATTTGAGGAAATCAGTGGCATTTCAGCTAGAACAGAGGCCTGCTGTACCTGCAAAAGCAGCATACTAAGACTTAAGATTAGCTTGGTTTGAATCCAAACATAAACAACTTAACAGAGTTCAACTGTATAAGCATTTCTATAAATGCAATTAACATCATTAGCAACAGGACTTAACACTAATTATGCAATTCCCAGTCCTGATGTGATCTCCTTATCAACTTGTTATGAAAACTGGCTCTATGAACCAGACCTTGGTACCAGGTGTCTCTTGTTATGATATAAAATTTAAGCATGAGATAACAAAGACCTTGAAACTATGGACACAGATGAAAAGCAGAGGCCTAGGACCATGAAGAATTCCTTAATGGTGAAATACTGGTCAGTCAAAAATGTAACCTCCACAGCTGGGAAGGTTGTTTTTGCTCTTGGCAGCTGCAGTTTAAAGAAAAAATCCAAACAGCTGAGCAACAGGGCAAGGAAGCAATGTGACTGCAGCCTGGGAAAGGAACACCTCTCCAGCATCACATCACATGCAGTCAGGGTCAGGAATCTCAATCATTTTTTTAAAACACGGTTACAAAAGATCCAAATTTGGCCCTGTGTGTGTGTGTTTTGGCAAAAGATGTCTACCTCAATTCTGCATCTGTCCTGCCATCCACCTCTCCCCATCCCTCACTGAAGACGTCTTCAATTAGGTTACCTTTGCCTCAGCAACTAGGACCATCAGGAACAGAGATATCAGGCTAGAAAAAGGATACTTGTTCCATGGTACTGCATAGTTACAGACAATTTAGGATGTAAGTCAGATATAAGGCCGACTACTTTGAATAAATAATGATAATGATTAGCGTGTAAGAACTAATGTATAGCAATAATTAACAATGTGTAAGAACTAATTAAAAGGACAAGGCATGTTGCTAGTGAATGTCAGCCTAAAAGCGTTCATTCTAAAGTTTAAAATTGACCTGAATTGTCAGTCTAAACTGTCATCACAGCTACTTCTAATTCTTTTTATATATACATATATATATGCATTTGGGTACATACATATCTATATATGCAAGCATAATTAGTTTTGAAAGAGCTGAAAAAGAGCGCTTAAGAAAGAGAAACACTTATCCTTAAAAGACAGCAGTTTGAAAAGCTTCAAGAATACCTTAGACACCAGTTATAATACAACATCAGTTAAGTACCTGGAGACCTGCGGTAGCAGTAAATTCTGTTCCAACTAGTCCTCATAACTAAGGAATGATGGACTTCAGTTGGGAGGAAAGACACATCAAACAGATTTAACAAGTGGCTAAGTTGGGCACACTATTTGACTGAATTCACCTTCACTAGAATTCAACAACGACAAGGGAAAACAGCAACTATTCCATATGTCTAAAGGAGGAGGTAAGAAGACAAACTGGGAGATGAAGAAAACAACACTCAAGCAGTCATCTATGACAAACTATTTTGAATGTATGAACAGAGAGGCCGGTTAAGCTAGTGACTTCAGGAAGCACATAAAAAAGAGAAGGCCAACTGCAGTTGCATATAAGTAAATAAAAAGTATTCTGACCTTATAGCTTAGTACTCTATGAATGCATATCCAAAAATGAGGTCTAATATTTTACAAATCCTCAGTAAAGCTGTTGGAAATGTCATTAATGGCTATCACAAAACACATCAGATAATCAACAGCAAGTTGCCTAGGAGGACCATTGAGCAACACTACAGCCCTGAAGGGGGTGATGAACCAACTATATCCATGAACAAGAAATCAGCTATAAATCAACCTTATGAAAATGCACAGAAATTCAGGTTGAGCAAGACTAAAGATTGCAAATGCCATAGAAAAATTTGCTGGGTCATGAAATTTTAGTTTTAATACCTAATGCAAACACTGAAATTATTTAAGACTAGGTATACCTCTGTGAGAAATGCTCCACAGCATGAAACTGCTCCTATATAAACCACAGGCACAAATTATGACCCTGAAGTATATGTCAAATAATGAAGAGAGTTCAAATTTAACCATGTTAATAAAAAAGTCATGTTGGGGGAATAATATTCTCACTGATAATAAGATGACAGAAATACTGCTGGATTACAGCCCTAATTTCAAGTGTGTGGTAACATGATTATATTCAAGACCAATTCTTCAGCAATATCAAGTAATGCTAAAATATTTGGTTAATGTACATTACAGATTTATTTTTTTTTACACCCTAATCATTACAGAATCTGCATCACAGTAAAAGGAACAGCCTCACTGGGCAGATCCAGATGTGTATTTTTCCATTTCTGACTTAATTCTCCAATACACAATACAGAAGAAATAATCCACTTCTCCACCATGCCAGGTAGTTGGTTTTTGCTTGACACAGATATTAGCACCTTCTAGAACTTTGATATATACATACATTTTCACTTCACATTAACTCATCAATGGCTGGTTCAGATAATTCAGAGGCATACACAAATTTGTACAGAGGATGTGAATGCTAAAACTAATTGTCGAGGACAATCCCATATTTCAAGCAACTTCTGCATGCTGCACCAGCAGCAGCTCAGTGTCATTATCTCCTAGGTTTTTACTCCCTTTCCCTTCCTCACTACCCTGTTGCTCTTTGGCATTTTCCTCTCCAGAACAGAATAACCTCGGGCCTTTCACATATGAGTAAGTATTCGTAAACACATTTGTCTCTGTTTAGAATATCTGTTTCCCATTTAGCCAAAATCTCCCACCAGTCTGGATTTACCTACTTGATTCAGACATACACCAAAACCTAACAGTACTAATTGCCACATGCCCTAAATAAACCCCGACCTAGTTAGGGTTTGTATTATATGTCTTAGTCATAAACTCAGGTCATCTTTTTAGTAGCAACTAAGGCTGGGGAAGCACTTTATCAAATTACAGAAAATTAATTATTCAATTAAATGCCCATCATGTCATACTAAAACAGATTGTTTTCCAACCTCAGACAGTTTGAAACAATATTTTCCCAAACAATTAACAATTACTACAAACTTGCTGCTACTGTTTCTGCCCAGGGCATGGACTTATGGCATAGCTTTTTTAATAAAAGCTTTCACCAGCTAAAACCTATCAGTTCCCATTCAACTTAACTAGCAACAGACTGCAGCAAACCTATCAGTAGATAAATCTGCAATTACAGCATGCTTTGATCATAAGCAGGTATCAAATTTTGAAACAGTAGCTAGAAAAAAGGTAAATCCAAACTTTATCCACATCAGTCCTCCAAGTGGGCCCACTTCTGTACCACTTTTATGCACTACCACACTGACTCCACTGAGTCCTGTTAGATTTCACATTGTAGAAAATGTAAAACAAACACACCAATATACTGTTAATGTCAAGGTGAATTTTTGAAAGCCTATTTTGCAAGGCATAATTCTTCACGCTATTATTTCTCTAGCACTGATGCCTCCTTCAATTAAAAATACAGATCTTTATTATAAAAGTTAGAGATTTGTAGGGTTCCTGTGAAAAACACTTTTAGGAAGGTTCTGCACATGTTTTAATTGATGAATGCAAGAAGCATTTTCTGTTAACTTGGCAATCTATTTTTAAAAATGTCAATCTGTACTTCCTCTCACAAGTGCCCAGTTATTAATGGTGGTCAGTATCATACTATAAATAAAACAGAAATACTACTAGAGTGAGGAAAGGCAGCTGTTCAACTAACCATATCTTTAAAAAGTGGAGTAAGTTTATTTTTAGTGGCTGATTACTGAATACAAACATGTCACTCTCTCTTCAAACTATATATGAGGAAATGAGAAATTTAAAATTGAAAACTGCCAGTTTAGCTTTTTCATGTACAGTGTTCTTGTTCTTTTCGTAAATTGAAACTAACACATGTTTATATCTGCCCTAATTTATAAAATTAATATTTATGAAGTTCTTTACAACAACAACTTATTACTACTTATGGGGAGAAAAAAGGTAAGACAATTCACTAAGCTGTCCTTCAGACAGACTTTCCTTTTCTATCTTCTTGCTTGTCATGAGCTCCAGATATTCTCAATAGATACTCAATCCCCCCCCACCTTTTAGAAGTTCATTGTGAAGATAAATTGTTGGCCTGCAATTTGTATATTAATATAAAATGTCATTACTGCTTTCATTAAGCAACTGTGCCTTCCAATTGCTGTTTCTGGAAGAAAAAGATCCCAAACAAATTAGTTTACTTAAAAGTATCTCCACTATGCAAGCTGAATTTATTGCTCAGTCCTAGTTCGGGCATTAGACAGAGCTGTCTAATCATCTCTTTACAAAACAATAAAAACGAAGTGTTTTAAAACTGCAAACGAAAAAACCAATAGCACTTTTCCATAAAGGTTTTGATATGCATACACATCACTGCAGCATAACCAAAGTCAAGGAAAATCATTGCATCACAGCGACTGCACCTTGTTTAAGCAACCAAACCAAGATCTTTTTCTACATAAATAATACACACAGGAAAGAAGAGGAATGCCAACCACTGGATTAAAGCAACATGGTGAATAAACACAGTATCAGTAGAAAAGCTGAAGTCTTAAGTTGGAACACAAGCCTTTGGAACTCTTCCTGCATAGGCAGTCACCTCTGGTGACAAAAAATACAAAATTCACACAGTTTCAGCATTCTTAAAACCTTATCAAGCTTTACAATTCTCTAAGTATTTTTCAAGATCCACCATACAGATCCATAGAGAAGAGCTATCCTGACCAGGCAAATCCTTCCTGAAAAAAAGCCTTAGAATTCATCAGATAAACACTTTGCTGTTAAGAATTTTGTAAGGCGATTTGAGAACCTATTAATATAAATTACTACCATGATTAAATTAGTGCTGGCCTTCTTCTTAGGCTGCCTGAAGTGGGGGCAGAGCATAACACATTGTTCTTGACTTATCGCACTGTGACTACCTGAATTAATGCAAGTCACTCTGTACACCAGTGGTGATGGCACAGTAAGAATAGACACAGTAATCAAGGCAAACACAATACAAGCTTACGGACCAGTTTGCCTGAAAGTTGGACTTAGAGCTCTATCGAGTATTTTCTTTTTGTTCCTTTAATAACACAGGCTAGACCTTCCAACTCCAAAACCAAGTCCCAGGGATCCACACCTACAGGACTGCCATGAACATCCATTCTTAATCATGTACACAAATTCCCCACTGGAAGTTTGATTTCAAAAATGAAAGAACTACAAAGCTTTAAAACAAAGAAATGTACCCTTAATAAAGACCAACTGGCACTGACTACCACCAAAAGGAGTAATTTAGTATGTCCAGGCTAGATTAATATAACAAAGGTTAAGTTTGTCCATACGTGAAATTTTTATAATATCCATGATTTCATCTCATCCATTGACGCACACACCAAACTTTTACCTCCAGTTTCAGCCTCCAACCTGATATAAACCAATTAAATACCTCTGAGGTATGACAATATGATTCTGCGCTTGAAACACATAAAAAAGCTATGCTACTAAGTTTATTTGATGAAAGAAGACTAGTTAAATTAAGGGGAGAGATGAGTGTCTTACAAAATATCCCTGTAAAATTATCTATCAATCCCTACCCAATGCGATACAAATGACAAAACAAGAGCAAAGGCAACTGTCGGTTTCTGCATACAATATTCACGTCTCAATTAATACTGTGACTTATAATTAAACTCCTCTTCATTGTAGAAAGTACAGTAAAACTACTCAGTGACAGCAGCTTTCCAAATTTATGCTTACACATTAACAACATGTGGACATTCTATAATAATAGTAGAATTAATTATGCATCGAAACACATTACATTCCCCACTGGATTCAAATATGCACACCTAATCCAAGTGCCTAAAAGAAATCTTCATGAAAATCCAACCACCCTTTCCTACAAGGGAACCCTTCTTACAAGGGAGCATTACAGTCATCAATGCCACCTCATACTACTCTCATCCTGCATCATACTGATGGAAACCAACTGAAATACTGAAACCTACTGAAATAGAACAGGTTAAGATAGAAGTAGTCACTACGCGACTGTATCAGCAAGATCACAGGAAACTGAACTCACGGTATGGTGAAAGATTGTTGAAAAATAGTGAAGATTGAAAAATATTAAAGATTAGGATCTCAACGACATCAAATCAGTGCAACTGAACGTTAAGCAAATAAGGAACCTGACTTCCCCTCCTTACCAGTGTAATCACAAGTCATTCAGTAAAGAGTAAGTTCCACTGACAGCAAAGGTAGTTTTCACACATTATCATTCCAGCACTTACTTTATCAGCTGTTGGTGTTCTCCTATGCATTCAAATACATGCTAGAAAGCTTACAGTTAGTGAAGACATTACAAGAATACAGAAGTAAAGATCAACTATGCACCTCAGGAAGAATGTTTCAAACATTTATCTTAGAGCATAATCAATTTTCAATCGAAAACATTAGTTAAAAAAATACAATATTCAATTTACTACTGAACAACTATCAAACCAGAAGCATTGATCCTAAAACTGTCTTAAAAGTATAACTTCTGAAAAATAGAGAGAGAGAATAATTGTAGGACAGTTTCAAAAGTATATTTCTATAGCCTAGAGACATGAAATGATCCAATAGCATTTCTCAACTTTTAAAATTGACACAACAATTTTAATTACAACTAGATACAATTAACAGGAATTTACTAGCTTTCAGCAATGTCATTTGTAACCAAAATCAAGCAATTGAACCACCAAATACACTCACAAAGCATGAGCTGGAATGAAAATGCAACTAAAGTATCAGATTAACCTTTAGAACTGTGGCTGCTTTTAATTCTTTCTCAATGTATTCAAGAAGTTCAAGAACTTAAAAATAAATGCACCAATTCAACTCCAAGTTACCAGATGTAACAAGTGCCAGAGAAAAGAAGAAGAAGACTGCCTGTAAGAAGTTCCACTGTTGCATACATCCTAAGCTTGCCAGCTTTCCTTTATAAACTGCAGTGCACCAAAGCATTCCGGCAACAACGGCACTATCACTACAACCTCTCACTCTACCCCACAGCTGGAATTCAGGCTGCTGAGATGTGCTCTACAATATGCTTGCAATGTCCTTTAGCAACATCCTTGCTATCACCTTCTTGTCTCTGCCTGGTTGGCACGCTAAGCTCTTGTTAGTGAATTTGAGAGATTTTTGGAAGTTCTGATCATAGGCTCAACAGGCTGCCACAGGTACACCATAGTCAGAGCTCCTAGAGACTGTCATGCACAATAAATTCCTGATTAAGCCGCATCTTGAGGAAGTTTCAAAAGTTCAAACAGTTAAAAAAATAGTTTAAAATACATTACATGATCTGTTCAAATTTTTACATGACTGTAATACTTGTCGGACACCTAAATGTAAAAATCTTTTCACAAGCTTTTCTCCAAAATGCATATAGCTCATGTAATCAATCCAGTCCTTTTTTTTTCCCAAAATGCGATCTGTTTAATAAAAGTCTATTTTTAAGCTGATTATTAGTAAGCATACTTCTTGTTTGTTACCCTTAATTCACCTTGAAAAAACTCCACGTATTTGGTGGAATAAGAATAAAAATGCTAAGATTTAACACTATTACTCTAGGAATTTGTGTGCTACATGGAAGTCCAGCTATTTTTACTCTAAATCACATAACTGGACTGACTATTTAATGGTATTACAGAAAGACTACAGCATGCTTTTTGACAAGCATTAGTCATAATGCATATCGTAAGTCTGAAAGCCAAAAAAGCAGATTATTTCCTTTATCTCCTAAGGCAAATTCATCTTCATAAGATTTCATGGAATCATAACGGTTGTTAAAAAATTCTAAAGTCATCAAGTCCAACCATCAACCCAGCATCACTACCACGTTCACCGTTAAACCACGTCATCAAGTGCCATTTCCACACGTTTTTTGACACTTGCAGGGATGGTAACTCCACCACCACCCTGGGCATCCTGTTTCAACGTTTTACAGCCCCTTCTATGAAGCATTTTTGATGTCTAATTTAAACCTCCACTGGCACAATTTATGGGCATTTACCCACATCCTGTCACTTCCTACATGGCAGAAGAGACTGAACCTTGCTACAACCTCCTTTCAGGTAGTTGTAGAGGGCAATCAGGTCTCCCCTCAGCCTCCTTTTCTCCAGGCTAAAAACCCACAGCCCCCTTAGCCACTCCTTGTAAGACTTGTGTTCATTTATATGTAGGCTCTTTATTCTTACCAGTTTATTCTGAACCTGCTTTTAGCATTAGACAAAACCAGCAACACACTAACTTGTTCACAGAAAGAAGCATTGAGAAGAACACTTTTTTTTTTGAAACCTACAGAGTTGTGTTCAGAAAGTCAAGAGCCATAACCAAGGAACCACTACCCTCTCTCTCAAGCAAAGACTGTGAAGGATGGTACCTCCTCTGGGAAGCTGGTCTGGGCTCTTAAATCGACCCACAGAAAAAACTTTGCAGCCTTCAGAGGCACACAGTCTCTCTACCCACAAAACTGTCTAATATGAGAAATTAAAAGCTGCTTGTCAAAGCCACAAATGAAAAGAGTTTGTTTCCTCATTAGGAATTCCTTGCCCTGCTCCACACTGATGCCATTAACCGTCATAAATAGATGACCTAGTAGAATTTGCCATACCCATGTTTGCTTTCACCAGATACAAACATATAACACCTCACAACATGAATGATGGCAATAATGAAATAGGTACTTACTGTAATCTCAGCCTTGCTTAGACAGATAGAGCCTCTGCAGCCATACTCTGTTTCATCTTCAGACTTGTAATAACTGAGCGTGTTGCTTTTCAGAACTACCCATCGATCCTGCCACCCATGAATGTAGTTGGTCCACTGTAAAAAAAATTTCCAGAGATCAGCTAATGGAAAGACAACAATAAAAGAAGCATGATGGATATTTTCCAGGCTTTCAAGCACCCGAAGAAAAAGGCAACTTATTTTTACAAATTCTTCCCAACTGAGAACTATTTTCTGCTCAGAGCTCCTAGAAGAATTTTGAAAACTCCTAAAGCTACGAAAACGCAGATGCTTCAGAGGGTCAATAAGATGACAGTTGTCAAAACTCCAACTGCATTGCCAAAGCCAGTTAAAATAAAGGTAATAAACATACTGATAACACAAACTGAGGAAAGCAGGGAGAGGGAAAATCAAACATTAATGACTAAGGTGAGTTTAGACACCTGATTTAAAATCTGGAGGTAGGCCAAAAGACTTAAGTGAAACATTGAATCATTTATTTTATATAAAATGTCATATAAAATTCTCTTCATATAAATACAAACATGCCGTTATCCCCCAGTACAGTAAATACCTACTGTAGTGCCTAGAAGACTCAGAGCTTAAACAATTTAATATTGCCCATAGATAGCGCAATTTTAATTCTACCTACTTCCACTAAGAAGATACTTAGCAGAAACATCCAACCATATTTTTGCTGTTCAGATTTTTCTAGGGACTCCACATTCACACATTGAATAAAACCAACATTTCAGGAGCAAATTCTAGATTAATTCTAGAGAGATCTAGTAAGAAGTGACCAAAAGTTCTGATTACCATTTTTATATTTGCAACACCTTTCTGACAGCACTTTGTAGAACCATATGAACGCCACAGAACCCTCTGACACTGACAGAAAATCAGGATTATTCTATAATTCTGGCAGTACACTGGTACTCCTAAATCATGATGCAAATTCTATAAATTTGATAAAAAATAGAAACAAAAGCACTGAAAACAATCTTATCATGCAAGCATTTCTTTGATTATGACAAATATTCGTTGACAAAAAGCTCTGGTTAACATTTACGTCTAACCATTACTCATAATTTTATAATATAAAAAACAAGGGGAAAAAGTCAACTAACAGTCTTGTTTCCACTTTATACTACATGCATTAGTTAACATACATTCCATAATTATATGTCAACTCTAGTAATAAGATGACAAGGTCCAAGGAAAAAAATTATAGCTGAGAATTTGCCAACAATTTTCAAATGCAGGCAAGACCTTGATTTGCTCTCCAGATACGAAGCCCTTTTTCTTCTCTTAATACTTCTAATTGCTAAGTACAGCATTATTAAAGAAAGCCTCAAGTGTCCTTAGTGCATGAAGTGGTAGCGTGGAGCTATATTAAGTGGTCATGGAGACATATTATTCCTGCCTTCCTTTTCTCCTCTCTCATGCTCCCAGCTCCTCCCAAGATGTGAAAGGCAGAGTCCAAAGTTATCTGGGGAAAGAATAAAAAAGCAAGGGAAAGCACCTTTCCTCCTCTGAAAAAGAGAAGCATATATAGCAGTGAATCTTGCATCTGCTGTTGCAATCAAAGTTTGCTGTTGCAATCCAAATATGCCATGAATTAAGAGACTCCTTAAACTATAATTGGGTAGGCATGAGGTTTTGGCAGAGAAAAGACCAGTGTTTTTCCAAGCATCTAGATTCTCGTGCTTCCTGAAAGCCTCTTCCACACTGAAGTTCTTCCTTTGAATCCACCTTAAAATCATTAGCACGAAATACAATGGAAAAAAGCCTAGAGCTCCAAAACATTTCAAAAGACCAGCAGGATATACTTTTAGCAAGTTTCTCTTACTGAATTACTCCATTTCCTTTAAAGCTTTTCTCTTTACTGAAGGGCAGAACTACTGAAACACTACTAAGCACATAGTGAACTGCAGCCTACTTCTATGATTTTAGAACTTAACTATACCCAGTAAGTTCTTAAAAATGGGTATTTCCTTAGTATAAAGTTCAGTATGCTACCATTTCATTTTAATTAGTTTACCTCAATTATTACTGAGGTATCAAGTAACAAAAGGTAACCCTACCCCTCAAATATATTCACTGCGACAGGTTTCGCCATACTTGACTATTCAGATTAAATTCCGTGTTCTCACGGGAAAGAGAGTTTCTGCTAGACTCAGGGTAGTCATCCAGAAAAGTAAAAAGTTTGCACGTACTTCAGCTAGAATGTCTGAAGTCATGGCTTCACCTGCTACGCCACTGAGAAAGAGCACCCGGATTTTCTACTTAATTTGCTAACATAAAAATTAATTACATCCCACAAATTACTTCCCTTCTAACGATGGAAGCATCTTACTCAAGGAAAACTTTGCTGTGAAAAAACCGGAAACAAAACAGAAAAACTACACCAAACAAGAATCCCATATTGTAACTGCTCTAGTACCATCTCTCATCCGTCTCATCCCCTCCTTCCCCCATGCACTACTGGATAAAATCCTACAAATGATAGAAGAGATCCTTCTTTTCTCCTAACCATTCCTCTTATCTCTAGGGTTTGAACCATTTTCGGACTGGAAGGAGTTCACCAAGTCCCCCACAACAATGTGAGCTCAGTTACGGCTGTTTTCTACGGATCCAGGGCAGTTTAAGGTCTCTGTATCCCGCGCCTCCTACGTTGACTTGTGCCAGCCTTATCGCGTAGGGCAGGAAAAAGAATTCAAAATATAGTGCTTTAACCCTACCGATATTTCAACATTATTCTGAATATACTTTCTATGATAAAAAATACAATATCTGTATTCAAACTTAGTAATTCAGTACTCAACGCCAAAGTGTTTCTGAAAATAAAATTTCCCAGTATCAACCGACACATGCTCGGAAGTCACCCAATTTTCAGCGATAAAAAGAGAAAATAATTATGGTTATTTTTAAAAGGGGAAACAAGCCGTAGAGCCATTTTCCTTTTCCTCTCCTCCCGTTATTTCTTGCCGCAGGAGTATTTCGCTGCCCTGTTTTGATACTTGCACTAAAAGCCGTGCCCGCTCCTCAGCAGTCACCACCGGCGGCGGGTGCCTCCGGAGCTCCCGGGCAGCCGCGACACCCAGGCCCGGCGCCGCTCCGGCCGGAGCCCGGGGCGCGGGGGAGACGCCCTCCCGGAGTGGCTGCCGGAGCCCCGCGGTGAGCGGCTGCCGGGCTCGGGGGGCGGCGGGGACCGCGGCGCTGCCCGGGGAAGGGGTGCCCCCGGGCGCGGGGGGCGGCGGGGCTGAAGAAGGGGGCGCCCGGCGCCGGCGCGGCTCAGCCTGGCAGAGGCTGCGCCGTCAGGTGGCGGTGCCCCGGCCGTGCCAGCGCCGCCCGCGGAGCCGCCCGGCCCCCCCCGCCAGCGGGCCCCTCGGCCCGAGCCCCCGGGGCGGTCGGCGCTGACAGCGAGCAGGGTGGGGGGCGGCAGGGCGCAGGAAGGGGACAGAGGCGGCTCACCTTGCTGAGCACCCCGCAGAGCTCAAC
Source organism: Lichenostomus cassidix (assembly GCF_008360975.1). Taxonomy (NCBI): domain Eukaryota; kingdom Metazoa; phylum Chordata; class Aves; order Passeriformes; family Meliphagidae; genus Lichenostomus; species Lichenostomus cassidix. The sequence continues at coordinate 50,932,078 of NC_139511.1, forward strand.
AGGCAGTCCGAGCTCGGTCTCGGGGTCCTCCTCGGAGCCGGAGGAATTCCAGCTCTGGTTGTCCGACATGGAGACCGGAGCCGCAGCCACCGCCGAGCTGGGAAAGAGCCGGAGCGGCCCCCGCCCACAGTAGCCTCCTCCTGCCGAAGGGACCGGAGCGCCGGGCTCTACCCGAGCGGGTACCGCCACCGAGCACCGCCCACCCCTGCCAGCGACCGGCCAGCCACCAGGCTCGCAGCCCCGGGCTCCCCTCGCCGTAGCCCCGCAGACCCCGCCCGCGGCCAGAGCCACAACACCGGAGCGGTGAGGGGAGGAGGGGCGAGCGCGCGTCCGCCTGCGGGCACCCGCTTAGCGCGCTCCCGCCGCCGCCATTTTAGGGGAGGCGGGCGCGCTTTAGCGCCATTCATCGGCACCCTGCCGCCGCGGTGTCCCACGGGAGTTGTAGTTCCACCCCGCGCGGCCATGAGCCCGGGCGCCATTGCGTCTCTCTCGTGCCGCAGGGTGTGCTGGGAGATGTAGTCTCTCTCCTGTGGCGGACGGCCGCCATCTTGGATTCACCGTTTGGGTAGCGGCTGCGGCGGGTCTCGCCTCAGTGCCCCCGGGGGAGGGAAACTCCGCTGCCAAGGGCGACGGTGCTGCCCGGGGCGATGTTTGCGCTGCTTTTGCGCGGAGGTATTTACTTTTTCGTTAGGGAGGTGAAGCGTGTCTCCGGCTCTGCTTGCTTTCTAGGGCGAGGAGATACAGCCTCTCTTCCTCCCCTCAAACCGGCGGCACTCGAGGGAAGCGGGGACAGTTGCGGGGGGAAACGCCAAACTTTTCCCTGCTCAAAGATGGTGGAAGGGGCGGGAGATGCTGCCTGCTCTGGGTGAAATGTGAGGGGAGGGCGGGCCGTGCGGATCCGACCGGGTTCTGCTCCCCCGGCGGGAGGCAAAGGCGTGCAGTGGGCAGAGCGATGGGGCAGAGCGATGGGGCACAGTGATGGGGCAGAGCGATGGGGCAGAGCGATGGGGCACAGTGATGGGGCAGAGCGATGGGGCACAGTGATGGGGCACAGTGATGGGGCAGAGCGATGGGGCACAGTGATGGGGCACAGTGATGGGGCAGAGCGATGGGGCACAGTGATGGGGCACAGTGATGGGGCAGGGCGATGGGGCACAGTGATGGGGCACAGTGATGGGGCAGGGCGATGGGGCACAGTGATGGGGCACAGTGATGGGGCACGGTGATGGGGCACAGTGATGGGGCACGGCGATGGGGCAGAGCGATGGGGCAGAGCGATGGGGCAGAGCGATGGGGCAGAGCGATGGGGCACAATGATGGGGCACAGTGATGGGGCAGAGCGATGGGGCACAGTGATGGGGCACAGTGATGGGGCACAGTGATGGGGCAGGGCGATGGGGCACAGTGATGGGGCACAGTGATGGGGCACAGTGATGGGGCAGAGCGATGGGGCACAGCGATGGGGCACAGTGATGGGGCAGAGCGATGGGGCAGAGCGATGGGGCACAGCGATGGGGCACAGTGATGGGGCACAGTGATGGGGCAGAGCGATGGGGCAGAGCGATGGGGCACAGCGATGGGGCACAGTGATGGGGCACAGTGATGGGGCACAGTGATGGGGCACGGCGATGGGGCAGAGCGATGGGGCAGAGCGATGGGGCACAGTGATGGGGCACAGTGATGGGGCACGGCGATGGGGCACGGCGATGGGGCAGGGCGATGGGGCACAGTGATGGGGCACGGCGATGGGGCACGGCGATGGGGCACAGTGATGGGGCAGAGCGATGGGGCAGAGCGATGGGGCACAGTGATGGGGCACAGTGATGGGGCAGAGCGATGGGGCACAGTGATGGGGCACAGTGATGGGGCAGAGCGATGGGGCAGAGCGATGGGGCACAGTGATGGGGCACAGTGATGGGGCACAGTGATGGGACACAGCGATGGGGCAGGGCGATGGGGCACGGCGATGGGGCAGCGCTCGGCATCCGGCTGCGAGGTACTGCAGATGTCCTCTCATCCATTGATCAAACTGCTCTCTAGTTTAGGGAACGAAACCGTGATTTCTTGCTTCAGACTTAATCTGAAATACGTGTTCTCGTCGATACTTATGGGTGGAGATATATTTATAGAAAGGAAAAAAACCAACCCTGTTGAACCTGTCACTTCACGATTTGTGGGCAGTGGATATAGTGGTTTGGGGGAGGCTTAAGGTTTGTAACTCATGTCCTTTCTCGTGATTTCTTGGGCGGGGGGAAAGTGTGCTAAATAGTGTTGGTTGAGGAAATTTCAATTTTGCAAGATATAATTCCAATTATATTGCTAAAGAAATGCTGCACAATTCTGTATTCTCTCACCTCCTCCTTATGACAAATCATTGGGTGATTTTCATGTGTTGAGCTGTTTGAATGTTTCCATTGAGGGCTTATTATTTTTTGAAAGAGCATTGGCACAGCTACTTATATGCATTCTCTCTATGTAGTAGCTAAAAGTTAAATAATATTCGTGCCTCCTCAAAGTCTCAGATATAAAGATATTTACAAGTGAATGCAGAACTGAGGGTGATTCAAAAGGCATCATCATTGTCCAAAACTACTAGAGATAAAGAATTGTCTCAGACATCTTAATATTTGTGTAGTCACTGCGATGTTCAGGAAAAAACTTTTATAGAAGTCTACTCTGAGTGCTGCTTTAGACAACTTTCTAATATATAAAACGTTGCCAAAAATTATGTTCTTTGATTCACTACATGTTTGGGAAGAAACCAAGTGCAATATTTTCTCCTTAGCATTGGTTTCAATGCACTGTATTTGTCAAGTAAGCTTTGTACATATTGATATGTATGAGAAGAATTTATAGTTCTTCTTTGCAATATGTTGTTGAAGCTAGTTGGTATCACCTGTAAAGCCAGTTATGTTTTCCCAGTTAAACTCTAAATTAACTTCTTTTCAGGAGGGGAGCAGAAGCTGCAGAGACATGTCTGAACAAGTTCTTTTAGCAGTGGCAGTGGTGTGTACATAGATATTCCCTGTCATGCTTTTGATCTGAAACTGTTCACTTAGTTACAGAAGTAGCTTGGCTTTTTTGTTGTTGTTGTTTGTTTGTTTGTTTTTCCCCCATCATAACATTGAATCAATGAAGTGTTATGAACTAAAAATGCCTTGGGTAGATATTTTTTCAGGTGGTTCAACAAACATATCTGTCCTTTTTAGACAGAGTGTTTGTTTTGATTATTAATTCTGGCTGGCATTTTACAAACTTTAAATGAAAAAATACTGGATTCTAAAAGGTTTGCCTTTTCAACTTTTCATGTAATGCATTGTCTGTGCCAGGTAATAGATTTATGTTTACATCTGCCACATGCTCTTAATGTATCCTGTTTTTTAACACAGCGTCACAGACTTGTTTTCTTCCAAAAACTGTATTGGGATTGTGAATACCTTGTGTAAATTACCCCTTTTTTCTAATCTTATTGCTCTTTTTAAAAAAAATATAACATGCTGTCTGTTGCTCTTGATGATGTCAGGCCATCCATATCAGCAAGTAAGAGATGCTGTGGGAGCAGATTTATAAAAGAAAGATTTAGTGCTGAGGACTTGAAGTTCTTCTTACACATGCTTTGAGATGTGTTTTCTCCAGACTACAGTAGTTTGATCCCTCGGAGGGCACCTGCATTAACAATTGTCATTTAGCACGTGTGCTCTGGAAGAGGAGTCTTCCAGTTATGTATAGTTTGAAAGGAATCTGGTTTGCCTGTGCGAAGACTACTCTGGGATGCAAACCAAAGCAGGGGAAATTGAGAAAATCAAACTGATGCCCAGATGTACTGACTTTTCTCTAGCTCTTTCTAAATATTTTCTACTGCAACTTTACTTTGTGCTTTATTGCTGTGCTCGTTCTTTCATAGCAAGTGATCTTGTACTCAGTCTGTACCCTTCTAGTGTCTTAGGGATTGCAAGAAGTTTACAAATTATTGTTTTAGGTAGAAGTAGTCATCACCTTTGTTAGAACAGCAGAACAGATAGTATTGTTCTGTATTGTTGATATACTACTTGTAATACAAAAATGGGGGCATTTGATTTTACTTCTAGGCATGTCCATCATAATAAGCATTTGCAAGTCAGTAACTTTACAAATACCTTTATTTTTTTCTTCTCCCTTTTTGTATATCTTTTTTAACACTGCCATACCTTCTATTGTAGGGTGTTCATTTTATATTTTAAAAACAGAGTCTCCATCACTTTCTAGTATGTTCATGGTTACCATTGTGTTTGTTCTGAAATTTAAGACTTTTTCTTAGAAGGATCCTTAAAGGAGTTTTGTTGTGCCACAAATTAGCATATTGCCTAATAGTATAGGCTTAGAAGTATTAATGATTCAAACACTTTATTCTAAAACAATTTTGCTCTCTGTGAATCATGGCATTAGGGTTTTATTTCTAAGTGAAAAAAAAATCCCTAAAAGAAAACCTTATATGAATCTGTTGGCACTAAACACATCTGTAGAAGCCTGGTTCCAGATAACTACACTACCTCGGGTATAGTTTTTACTGATGAATGTTCAGTTCCTTCTTTATTTTTATGAATTAAATTGCTAAAGCCTTTGTTTTCAGTAATGAGATAAAGACTTAGATAAATATTTCAAATGAAAAGGTCCTGTAAAATACTGTACAGAGGCAGAACAAGTTACCATGGTCCTTTGCCCTTCAAATAAACTCAGCTGTTCTAAAGACATGAGGTTTTTTGACAGAGAAACTGAAAGTGGAATTTAGAACAGAATTGCATTGCATCTTGTCAACAGAAAATTGATAGGGGTTGAGTATTCCACTTGTTTCACTTGTGTTGCTCTTCATATAAGCAAAGGATTATTCAGACAGTTTAGTGAATGGCATAAAATACATATTTTGACATTTATTTTTGAGCATTGTCAGAAGCAGTCTCTATTAACTCTTTACGTTCAGTGTAAATTACTTTTTAAAAGGATGGATTTGTCTCTAATTTGTTATAACTTAAAGTCAGTGAGTACACAGAAGACAATTCTATGGCTTTGTTTTTTTCAGCTAATTCTGGGTGATTGTATGGGATCTGTGTTTTTGTAAAACGCTGAGTCAGCGGCTTCTTGAAAAATTGTCTCATTCATCTGTGTCAGCTTGAGCTCTTGGAATTTTCACTTCCAAAAATTCTGGCCCAGTTTTCTGTTCAGTATTAATTTATCATGTGTTTTGGCTTGTTACATTTGTAAAGATATTACATATTTATTGAAAGATTCTGTTTTCTAGGAAACTTGTTTGTTTCCTAGAACAAGAGAGAGAGAGAATAGTGAAACAGTAGCAGTTGTGAATACACTAGTAGAAAATCTGTGTGGTTAATACCATGTATGTTGAATATATACGTATTAAATACTTATAGCACTGTTGTGCAGTTCCTTCTGTCAGTTCTTTTCTTATAAATCACTACAGGATTAAAAATGACAGGAATCCACTTCTAAGGGCTATTCAGAAACCAGGGCTCTAGTAAAAATCAAACCCCCTGTGGCTAGAAGGAATTGAGCGGATAGTTAGAAGGATGTGCTTCCTTGAACATGTCTTCAGTGATGATTTGCCTGCTAAAAAAGAGACATCAGAGCAACTGATACTTAAATCATTGTCAGAGGAACATGTTTTTACAGGAAATGAGAGTGAGAGTTTGCTAAATTTGATCCAGTCAGCCAGAATGTTTCCTTTCCAAATGAATGCTTACAAAAGACAGGTGCATTTCTTTTTTGAAAGTATGCAAAATGTGTATTTTATATACATATGTATTCTCTCAGGTGCATGGTGTGATTCTTGGCATTGTCCTATGCAAGTGCAGGACTTGGACTTTGACGTTCCTTGTGGATCCCTTCCAGCTCAGGGTATTTTATGATTAATATAATGTTACTGTTTTGGGAAAAAGTCCTTATCCAAGTAATGGATAAATCAAGTAGTATGAAATCAAATCACCACTGGAGTTTGCAGTGTGACCTTTGCAATATCAGAAATGTTGAAAATATTCTAGCAGGGTTGAATTTTGCTAGTTTGTTATTGTCTTAGAAATTCAAGAAGTAAAGCAATGCATTTGTGGGAAACCTGTTGTTCAAAGGGCCTGACTATGGGTACATGACTTTCTTTACCAAGGGGGTTTAGATGGGTTTTAGTTATTTAACACTGCATGTGTTGCATGCCCAACGTGGATGAAGATACTTCTGTGCAGTGAGTGGAATAAGAAGTGTAGCTACATGGCTACCAGTTCAATCTGAATTAGCAATTGGAGTAAAACCCAAGTGTTGTCCATTAAAAATGTTTATTTAGACGAGTTCTGGTCTTATTGGGAAGGTCTCATGTAATCTCTTTTATTTGTTACTTACGCTATTGTTTCAGAAGTACCCAGAAGCTTTGTTTTGAGGTGGCTTCCAGCTGCAGTCATTTTCAGTGTAAAGGAGACATTTAAAAAGTTCAGGAATGTTCTTGAATCAGTCTGCATGGCTCTTTTGTTCTGCGTATCACTCTTCATTTCACTGTTATTCGGGTACTGGTAAATGCTTGGCAAAAAGTAGTGAAGTAGATGAATTATTTCATGCTTACTTGTGAAGTACAGTCTTTGGTGTAAGTGAATTTTATTTCTCTCACAGAGTATCCTCATTCACTTACTGCAGAATGTAACAGTTTTCCACATTTCCAGTCAAAACAATTTTCCTTAGGAGTGTTTTGTTTTGTTTTGTTTTGTTTAAATTTATTGTTGGTGTTGGCACTTTGTAGTGGGTTTGCCTGTCTGTTTTTAAAGACTTGATTTCTTATACTTTCATTCAGTATGTATATAATTTTCTACATAGTGTCTTTGGTGTGTATTTTATATTTTATATTTGTATAAATCAAAAGATTTTGCAAATAGGTGAATATCAGCTGTCCTGTTTGAGATATAGAACAGTAACTGCCTATTAGTTTATGGGGTTTGGTAGAGAAAGCTGTTTACGATGCTAGGCTGAATTCCATGACAATACAAAAGAAAGTGACTGCAAAGAATGGTTATTAGTAAATTATTTCTTGATAGCACTCTCACTAGGGAAGCACAGTTATCCACCTTGCTTACTTTATTCATGTTGCTTGTTTTGGCTTATGGGGTTTTTGATTGGCTCAGTTGTTTATTATGGTGAGATGATGGCCCAGCAAAGATTTTGATGTAACTGAAATTGCTCTTTTTGAGTCTTGAACTACTGAATTGCCCTTTTACTGAAAATATAACAGAGCTGCCTTATTTAATATTTGGCTTTTGAGGATCTGTTGAAAGCTTATGAAGCGTTCTAGGAGTTTCACATGATTCCCAACTATCTTCTACATAAATGTGATTATTGTTTTAAGGAAGGACTTTTTCTGCCTACACTTGCACTGAGTGCTCCAAATTTTAGTATATTTCAATAATGAGTAATTTTTTAAGTTATCATAAGAAAAAACCTGGGATATTTGAAAGGAACCTTTTTCTGTCTTTTTCTTCTCTTTAGTATTTTTGGTATAGTCCTAACTTTAGTAGATGTAACTTTGGACATTGAGGTCTCTACTACACCACACTTGATTTTAGCTGAAACCCTGAGAAGTGATTCTTTGTGGTCAAACTGGATGAAGCCTTAACTTCATAAATGTTTTTTGTGCTTTCAGTGCTTTTACAGAGTTATTAACACCTAGACCTGGGCATTGAAATTATGGGTAATATTGATTTTCTTCTCATGTCACCTATGTAATGACAGGGATCCAGGAGCTATTGCTTTATCCATTCTCTAAATTTGTAAATCAAGTTAGCTGTTATAATTTTGCTTTGTTCTTGCTAAAGCTATAATGAAAGAGTTAAATGAAGGAATGTCTGAAATATTTTAATTGAGAGAAGATAGTTTTTTTGGGCTCTTGCTACAGTAAACAATGTATCAGATTTTGGTGAAATGTTATCGGAGGCTCTTACGACTTTTACAGAAATTAAAAAAAAATATTTAATTTAGATCCTTATTTTAGCCATCCTGAAGATAATAGTTAAAAATCATTTGGGAAAGAGTCTCTAATGTTTGTGTTGCTATTTGCAACATTTATTTTAATTTTTTTACATACCATGGAGACTTAAGACAATTGGGATGTCAAAGATGGCTCTTTATGTCTGTAATATATGTTTTGATCCCTATGTTCAGCTTTTGAGCTCTGGGCTAAGTAGGCAGTTGTGTATCTTGGTAACTTTTTGCACCTCATGAACATCTGTGATAGCAAAGCTGTCAGAATTTTGTTTAGTTTATGAGGACAGATACACAACTTGCATGCATTAAATAATAACTCAGTATGCAAATAAATTATTTTTCAAGCTTTTCCATACTGGTGTCATTTTCCAGTCTTAATATTTCTTCCCATATTATTAATGCTGTCAACAAAACACAAACTGCTAACATACTTTGCAAATGTTAGTAATGTGCATGATAACGCTATGTCCACTGAACTGATTATTCTTAGGAATATTTTTTATATTTTGCATTATTTTATTACATGGAAATTGTAATATAAAGACATTTAACTTTTCCCACAGCATACAGAGTTTCTGTTCATGGAACTGGAGGGTTTTTACTGAAGACAGGTTAGAGCTGTGGCACAGGATCAAATATAAGCCATTGAGTTTAGGTTGGTTCAGTCAACTGTTAAAAAAATGCTAGATTTGAATAAAGGTAGAGGCACTTGAAATTCAATTGTTGCTGTAATTTTATGGTTTTCAGTCTTCTGACACTTTCAAATACCATGTAACCCTGTCTTACTAGGTCCGTTGATTTTCTATGCCTGCTTCTAGAAGAGCTTGATTGCAGTTTGGTTAATGATCTTTTTCTACTTGTAGGCATCCCAGCTTACTGATAAACCTTTCTGCATGGTAATGGTATTTTATGATTCCTCTCCACTTTTTTAATTGTTTGTTTGTTGGTTTGCATTACGTTAAGTGTTGATATTCACTGCCAAAGTCTTTACCTTTAGAAGTCCTTCCTTTAGCAATTGGAAAGTTATGTCCTTCCACTTACACATGATTTTCCTGCTTCCTCTTATTCCCAAATCACAGGAATAATATGGTAGTATATTATTGTAGACTGCTTTCACAGACTTCTCTGGTCTCACACCCTACTTGCTCAGTATGACACTGAGAGAGATGTAATGTTTTCTATTGAAGAAAGCAGCTCAGTCTTGCAACAACTTCTTGAGGTGACAGCATGCCAAAAATATGTCACTCTGCCTAGACTGAGTGTTTCATTAGTCTGTAATCCTTTACCCACTTTTTCTAAGTTTTTTTAGGAAAACAATTTATAACAGTGTGTCATCACAAGTTCAATGTTTTCTTTAGCCTAATTGAAACAATTACTAGATTACTACATTGACATTTTGTTCACATTTTTCATAGTTTAAAACTGCTGTTTCTCTCTTATGGTTAAATGTCTTCATCTTGGTCTATGGCAAATGACCACTGTTTTTTATTTGACAGTACTATATCAGTTATCTTACTGTAGCTATTGTGATTAATTTCAATATGTTAAATATTTTATGGATTTTTTTTCGGAACTGTTAATTTGAAACCAAGATAATATTCAGGTTCTCATCATATTAAGCAGCTGGAAATTGTATCACTTGTTATTCATGTTTTCTCTTCTGTACACCTGTAATCTCTGGTGGAGAGCTAATGTCATGTCCTCAGATAAGTGTTTTCTTCTTAATTTCTACTACAGTACTATTTGATATTTATACCTTTTCTCATCTGGGACTAGCAATGTATTATATTCCACACAATAAGCTCAAAAGATAAATACACCAGGTGACCATCATTTATAGGACTTTATAAAGACAAATATTTTTTCCATCACTGGTATCATCATGGTGCTTTTTTCTTTCAACATAACAATGAGATAGAGAACACTTTATTTTGACTAACACAAATTAGTTTTTAAAGCCTCTGCTATAATTTGAGCCTTTAAGAGTGCCCTGAATGAGGAAGGCGAAAGATTTGTGCATGCTAGGGAGAAAGACCTTTTCAGGAATCAGGATCAGCTAAAAAGTGTTGAAAAGACTAGAACAGGAAATGGAAGCAATCTTGCATTTTTCCTGTTTCTTGAAGACAAAGATAAAAGAAGCAGGGAGAATAGTGGAGGGATATTTACTTTGACGAAAGTATTTCTTGGAAGTGGTGCCTCTTACTTACCAGAGGTTGCCATTAACAATGGAATTATTGGGAACTAATTGATACGGGGTGCTTATGAGTATGAGATGAAACTTGGAATGTTATTTGGGGTGCAGTGCTCTTTCCTCTGATTGAAGTCTATCAAACCTGTTCTGATAAATGTGTATGTTAACTGTAAGGGATTGTCCTATTGTAGCTGAAAAATTTATGAAGATATTCAGCATTATAGTCTTCCATTTGATAAATACATGTAAGATCTATGAAGCCACTCCTGTTCCCAGAAGTGCAAGTGCTACTGAAGGGTTAAGAGAAGAGTTCTGGTCTCTACGTCAACTTCTGTTTTTTGAAATAAAATACACTGTATATAAACACAGCATTATGTTACTGATCGTGCATTTTATAGAAGAAGATTTAAGAAGATCTTGCATTTATTATTTATTATCATAAATAATAATATGAATTAATACCATATGATTAAAATTTGGATATTTTTGTCAGAGCTTTTTTTGTAAATATGGCTTTCTTTGATATCTTGACTGCAGTTGGTTAGTATGTTTCCACAGAAGAACTTCAAGAAAATATGAACATTGTCACCATTAATTTTTAAATGTTACTCGTGGTTCTTTAGTAGCAGAAGTAAATCCCTAAAGGCAAAAATACATGATGACCTTATGTTTGGTTACTAGTGAGGCCCACTTAAATCCTGGTGTGGGAAAGTGGCATTTAAAGAAAAAATGTCACACTTTTAGATACATGTAATTTGTGATTGTTTAATAAAGCTGCTGTACTTGCCTGAAAGGGTGTGGCTTCTCCAAATAGGAAGGGTGCCTGTCACAGGAAGCAGTGTGAAGTTGAGGGGTGAATGTTCATTCTGCATGACAGTAAAACTGAAGTGGTTTGTGGGTCAGTGACTTGGAACAGGAAGAAATTAATTCTGTATGCTTTTTCACTAATAAATACATGTTAAATAATTTATGCCATTAACACACGTGGATTTTTTAGCGGGACCTGTTGCTATGATGAGGAGTAATGGTTTTAAACTGAGGAGGATTGGTTTAGATTAGATTTTTTTTACAGTGAGGGTGGTGAAACTTCTTGCATAAGTGTGCAAGGACAGGTTGCCCAGAGAATTGGTGGATGCCCCATTGCTGGAGACATCCGATGTCAAGTTGGACAGGACTCTGAACAACATGATCTTGTTAAAGATGTCTCTGCTCATTGTGGGGGTTGGACTTGGTGACCTTTAAAAGGTCCCTTCCAACTCAAATTATTTTATGAATCTGGCAAAAATAAGACCACAGGTTCATGTTACAGAAGATGAAATTTACTTTGGTTCTTTTCTTTGAGATTAATTCTATAACAAAAAAAATTACCATATAATTAGAGCCTATGGAAGATTCAGCAATTTACTTTCATAAAGAACAAAGGAAGATGTCAGAAGTTCGCATATTAGATATTAGAAGTATCTGCATGTGTAAGAAATTAGTGATGGCTGTAGTTGAGTAGTAAAGGCTTGGTAAGTTCTGCTAGTTGGATACCATGGCTCTACACATTAATGGCAAATAAGAGTGCCTGAATTTTACCCTGAATTAGGGTTTTATTCACAACTTTTAATTGAAGCCATCTGTTCTTAAAAGATGAGCTTTGACACACAAAAAGGTTCTGAATTTGAGTTAGAAATTACTGGGAAGGATTCTACGGCTTGTCTCAAGCAGGGATGATGACTAAATGAGCAGTGGTTTTCAGCAATTTAAAAATATTTCTTTTTTTTTTTTCCCTTTAATGTAATAGGAGTATTTTGTGTTTAAGGCAGTAATGTTTCATCTGGCAGAATAATGTACAGGTATAAATGTCACGTTCATGTGTAACGTACTAGCGTTTACCTGAGGTTGATTTGTGCTCAATTATTTCTGTATGAGAGGTTTTAGGAGAATATGTTTTTAATCTAATAAAAAAATAGAGTGCTACACTAATAGAGTTACAGGGGGTTTTATGTGGTGGGTGTGTCAGGTCAGCCTCTTCGCAGGAATACAAGTCTTCATATTTGGGATAAGTATGTTGTTTTCTGAATAATTATAAAATGCTTATTCAATGAATAAAGCAAATGAATTTTAAAAGTTTAATTATTGTTATTGTTCAGTTGTAATATAAATACTTGATTTTTTTCAGGTATTAAATCTTAAAACAAGTGTTTGTTTTCAAGAAGTACGATGGACAACGTGAAAAAAGTTGCTAACAGCTCTTGCAATGATGGAGTTCTACTTAGAATGGGCCTTAATGATAACAAAGCTGGAATGCAGGGTTTGGATAAGGAGAAAATCAATAAAATCATCATGGAAGCTACCAAGGTTGGTTTGATTACCTTTTTCTTGATGCTTTATCTGTGGTCCAGTATTGTAAGGCCCTCTTCCTCTCTTCCCCAAATTTTATCCCTCACATGTGTATATGGAGGGCGTCTTCTTAGAAGAAATTTGTAGGTAGGGAGGAAGGGGAGGGACTATAGTTTAGGGTACTGTAGGGTATTGCTGGATTCATCCACAGGGACATGGAGGAGCACAATTGAGTGACTACATGCTTAAGTGCTTCCTTTTGTCCAAAGCAGTACATAAATATCACGGCATTTTCAAGAGGTAGTTGTGAAGATTGCAGCTTCCTCTTTTTCTCCCCTTTTCCATTCCTTTTGTCCACCCCATCATTAATCAGCCAAGCAGACTTCCTTCTTTCGGTCAGCTTCCTGTAACTGATGAATTTGGTATAATCAAGTTTTCCTAGTACTTTCAGTAGAATTTCTTTGTGCTTACTGCCTGTCTTTGTGACTGTCTTCTCAGTATTCAAGAGAGGTGGCCAGCAGTGTGCAACTTTGTACTAAAGAACCACAGAGGCCCTCACAAATCTACAAAGCATTGAAATATTAGTCATCTTAGTTTTGTTGGAGGGTTCATATAAAACAATATAGGGATAACACTTTGAGCAACTCAGGATTTTGTTAATTCTCCTTTCACCAGTGTGTATTTTATTTGGTGTCACTATGACCTAAGATTATCTGCTTTGATGTTTGTCTCAAGAATTCTGTGTTGACTATTACTGCTCTGTGGTGGTCTGCAGGGACGGGGCAAAGGGAAGCAGAAAACATGCTGCAAACAGTCCTTATTTAGCAAGCTTTTTTTTTCTTGCTATTTCATATTGATGATACTTTATATGCTATCAAGCTCCTTATTTATTAGATATTTCATCTACTTATTCTGTTCACTCTTTCTTGAGAACAGGGTTTTGTCAGACATATCCCAAACAATGGTATTTACATAAATTATTTCTTTATAGCATTTAGTATTTAATTTCCTGATATGAAATAGAGTGAACCGTAAAACAGGCATTCAAAACTGACTTACAGGAATCTAATCACTAGAATATATTTCTGTCAAAAAAGTGCAAGGAATTATAAATGCCAGATACACCTCAAGAAATCTGAAAAGAAGCATTGATTCTTTTCCTTAAGCTTTTCTATGATCTTCAAAATTACACCTACAGATAATACCTATAACTTGTATTTCAACAAGATTTATGGCATTTCAACTGTGAAATTCTGCAAGAGATGTAAAAGACTAAATAATAAAAAAACTTAATAATCTCAAGTATTGGGTTGCTTTCCACACCTACATTTTGGTACTAATTTCTTTCAATGAGTCTCAACAAGTCATATTTGATGGCATAGGGGAAAAAAGATGAAAAACATGTCTGATATTCAAAGAAAACACATCCTAATTTATTGTAATTAGATATTTCTCCTAATGAAACATGACACCTTACTGCCCTGCCATTCATCTTTTTTATAATCATTATAAAAGTGAATATTTTTGCTTTTTATATGAATGCCTGAATCTTGACTATGGCCAAATTCTTGGTAACAGTGACAGTTTGGTAGCCAGACACTTTGATGTAAAAATTGGTTCACTTTTGCAGATTTTACCAAGTAGTTCAACAAAAGCCTTTTCTTGCAAATATTGTGTCTCTTGTAAGCTAAGAGATGTTGCAAGAAAAAATATTTTAGTCTCTAGTTTTGAGTTTTCCCATTTCATACTTTGTTGTATATCCTCTTTTCTTTGTTATGAGTCAGGAGGGCAAGTCACATTATACATTCCGTACATCATTATATCTCCTTGTTTTCATGCCTTTTTTTAAAGGAGCAATTACATACTTGAGAGCAACAGGGCTTTTTTTGTACTCATTTGGTTTTCATTGTCCTGTTCCAAATGGCTTCTAATTCTGCAGGGTCCTTCAAGGTTAAATGGCCAACAAAATGCTCAACATTACAAGTGGATTTGACTTACTCAATATCATTATATGTTTCCATATATATTAAGCTATATGGAAGTCTGAAAAAATGCTTAAATAAATTTTTATTAGAGTTTTATACTCCATACCTTGGAGGCATTGCAAAGAATAGTTTTACTTTTATCTACTCTTTTTAATTTTTCATTATCAAGTGTTAGACTGCATGCATATACAAAAGTCTCTAAATAGTCCCTTGAAGTCATTTGAGTATAGGGCCTCTGAGAAGGAGAAATATATTTGTGTCATTTGGAGAGAGACATGTAAAGAACCAGTGGTCTCTTCTCTGTATTTTTATATGAAAATCCAAAGTATACATTAGGAACAATTTCTGTGTTTTATGTCTTCTATATTTAAAGATCAAATGTGGTTGCTTAAAGGAGAAGACAAAGACAAAAAGGAAAACATAGTGTTTTTGTGATTTTTTTGTCTTTCAGGGTTCTAGATTTTATGAAAATGAACTTAAGAAAGATCAACAAGTTAACCAACGAATTGAAAAAATGATGCAGCTGAAAGAGAAAATTACAACACAACAGCTCTTGAAAGCACAGCTGCAGGTACTAATCTTCTAAAGACTTACTGGAGTAAATGTGGGTTCATAAACATTTTGGTGTGTTCTGGTTTATCGCATTAAATTCTGCTCATAGGCACAATGTTGAACTACTGTTTTGATGTTAGACATCGAAGTAAAAGAGCACAATGTTTTGATGGTGTCATCTTAATAAAAACTTGCTAGAAGTATAGTTCACAGATTTACTCTGAAATGTTCTTTAAATGAGTAAAATGAAACAAATTAGTTCTTGTTTTTCCAAGTCCGATCAGATTAAAGTGATATCATATATGTAAAAGTTTGTTAAATACTTTGCTAATAAGTACCATATCACTCTTGGGTTTTAGAATTTATATATATGAGAAAGATCACAGTTGTCAACAATTCTGGATATAATTGATGCCTTTTGTATGCTAATTAATGAAAAGTCATCATGGCAAACAGTCACAAGAAATACAAGTGTCCTCAACTAGACAGATGAAGAGGCTATTTCTCTTTTCCGATGCTGGTAGATAATAGTCTGCAAAGTATTAACAGTGTATGAAATGTTAAAAGAAAGGTTGCACACCAAACATTACTAGGCACGAGAGAATTAAAGTTGCTTGTAGGAGCTGAATTCCCTTCTATTTTCATTTGTGCTGTGATTCAGTCTTTAATTAAATGATTGCTTGCTACTTTTCCTTACCAGGAGTCCTGTTTTATTCAGTGTGCAGTTCAGACAGTGTTCACTGAGAGGGAAATTATTCAATGTTTACTGTTGTCTTCAATGTTCAATGGGCCCCAAGCTTTATTTGTTATAAAGCTATAGCTCTAGTCTAATCCTGTTTTGAATGCAGAATTACTGATTTCCTGATAGAGTTTTCTATGTTGCACACCACATGTTGTGAATTCTTAATTCTTGCAATATTCCAGCAAAGTAGAGTGGTATTTTTTTTGTTTGTAGATGGGGAACTGAAGCATATGATGATAAACACATCCATTAATTTTCAGTGCTGTTGTGAGGATTATAGGTTGAGCTTTTTTTGGTGTGCAACCTTTTTTGTTCATTTCAGATTTGCAAATCACTTCTGTACTTTAGATGCCAGTGTTTCAAATTTGTGCCCAGAAGTTTGCCATTCTGAGTACCTCTGAAAAGTTTGTTGTAAGTCTGTATGCCACAATTGTTTTTAGTGAATCTTTAACATGGATCAGTTATGACTCTGCTTGTCCAGGTTTGGTGGTTTTTTTTTTTTTTAGTTAATTAAGGTAGCTTTTAAGTAATTTAATTACAGAAAAAATACTTCTATTTCCATCCAACCTTCACCACAGAACTATTTATTTTACAGAGAATAGTCTTTCTTATAAAATTAATTACATGAATGGCACAAATCCTATAAATAATATTATTGTGTAGTTATATAATGAGAGAATATATACAGCACATAGTGGAAGCCAGGAAATGTGTGTTGCTTTGTCTACCTTGTTGTCTTTTTTGGAACTTGACCCTTTGGTCTTGCAACATAATGTTATATTCTTTTAATGTTTCTTATGCAAACTGGTTTCTGTAGAAGAAAAAAGAAATTCTCTCATGTTTTTTTACTGGAACTCGAGTTTCAAAGTCCGTGTTTGAAATCTTTATGCTACTTGCTGAAATAGCAGTCATCTTTACTTCCAATAGATAAACTGTTAAGTCAGCTCTCAAACTGCATGAGAACTGTCATTAGAGGACTATAGTATGCACATTTTTTGCTGGCTAATTTTAGATCTTTGCTGCTATAAAAACATCTTGAAATCTTGGATTTTTATTCTATCCTCTTTGTATGCTCTGGTTCATGATTGTTGTTGCCCTTACTCCCCCATCACAAATTCTGATCATTTTCCTCTCTCCTCTCCTTTCTTTTAATTTTTCATATCCTGAATTTTCCATTCTTGTCCCACTTCCACAGATTACCATCAGTCCTCTTTCCATAGCGGTGTTGTCTATGCCCTCAGAGTCCCCATTGAAATTTGTGGACTTGGAGCCACAAAAAGTTAAAACTTGGAGTTTTAACTCTCTGTATATATTCTAAATACCTCACTCTTTTTTTATCACTTACCTGCCAGCTACTTCTCCCCAGGCCTCCACCTTTCACTTTGCAAATCTTCTTTGTCCTGTTTGGTTTTCTTAATAACTGCTATGTATTGTTTAATTGGCTCCATTCAGTTATGGCTATAGTCAGTTCTTACTATCATCTTCTCTTTTGTTCTTACCTGTAGAGTTTGTGCTCTTTCTTTTTAGTACTACCTTCTGATAAAAGAACTTGTTCTCCTAAAATTTGAAGTGGGAAGTATTCTGGAATTAGAAAGCTATCTGTATATTTACCTCTGTGAACAATGCATATTCTCATCTGCAGAGGAAGTCTCGTTAGTAGGATGGTTAGAGGCTCAGGGATGGCAGTTGATTTAAGTGCTGTAATATAAAACCAAACAAAAATGTCTCCACTTACTGGACTTTTGGACAGAATCCTGGTTACATGGTGGAAATAGTAATATAAATAAAATGTAGAATCTGCAACATAACACTGTCTTTTTCGCCACTAGAATGTGTGGAACTCCTTGAGATGCAGCAGTAGTTACTAATACATTAAAAAGTATGCAGCTGCTACCAGATTTGGAAACTGCTGTACTGATGTTTGCTGTTTTCATCCTGGTGGTTTTATCCCAGATGTTTATTCTGTAAATAGTTACTATTGTCTTGCTTTTATTGACTTTCTTGTCTTGCATTTAGAACTTGTATTTTTTACAATGAGATAAGGAAAAAGGAGAAGTTACTCTTCAAATTCAAACTCTAAAAGTTGCTCTAAGGAAAATTAAACTTTTAATTATAATTTGTACTTTTTATTTGGGTTTTTTTAATCTAGCTTAGAGACATTTATTTTAAAAAATCTCTTTTTTACAAAGGATAATTGAAAGCAGCTTTTAAGAACTTGTCAGCCTGGCTTACATCTAAGGGATTACTCCATGAATTTTAAGGAGAGGTTTGTAGATGCCCAGAATTCTCTGAGCAGATCTGGTTGTGTTTTGTTTTGGCATATTACTTGTATCAGTTGCTTTTGCTGAAGACTTGTCTTTTTGCATTTCTAATTAGTTTAATGTAATTTTGCTTCATTCTTTATATGTGCATGTTAGCTGATCACTAAGTATCATGTTAGCAATATATTTGGGGAGAAAAAGCAAAAAAGCTGTTTGTTATAAATGTTATAAATTGAAATACAGAAGTTATGCAACTAGAGCAGCAATTGAGAGTATTATAAAATTTCAATTTGAGAGCCCCCTGAAAGTTATCTGTAAAGTATAATTTAAAATAAGGATGCTTTTTATTATTAAAGTGTGTCATGAGCTGTTGTGAATTAGTAGTATAATGAAAATAATGTAAATACCCCACTTTGTTTGTTTGTTTGTTTGTTTGAATGGCTTCCCCCTTGTGCTTTTAATTTGTCTGAATGAGTTTTCTTGGCCTCAAAGAGCCTACTGTGCTCTTCTGTGTAGAGTAGCCTAGTTTAAGGCCCTATTCTAGCATTTCATCCCTCAAAGCAACTTGGAACAAAACAAGGGAAAGACTTTGTAAATCATTTATCAGCAATTTAATTAGAACATTCCAAGCTCACTTGCCTTGGTTCAAGTGTCTTGAGCTCACAGATGGGTCTTGTGGATAAGGTTTATATGCTTTTTTATTAAGCAGCTCTGTTGAGGGAAATAAAAAAGAGAAGAACCATGCAGATTGCATATAAACATTCCTCTCCAAGACCATAAATGAATTATAAATTAGTCCAGAGACATTTCTGTTGTGGTACCGTGATGTCATGAGCGTGTGTGTGTGTGTCCTTGTGCCTGCAAGCAAAGTGAAACTTTGGTTCCTTTTTGCTAATTCCATTTCTTGCTCTATTATGCCTATTGGGTTTTTTTTTACTAGCAGTAACAGCCTTTTGTTGTGTAGACTGGGGTTGCCATAGTCAGCACTGTGGTTAGGTAATCTTATTTTGGTAGCACTTTTTTTTTTCTCTTATTTCTAGAATGATGTGTGATGATACTGCCAGCATAGCCATCTTAAATCAGTAGCCCTTAAAAATCCCATGTCAAATATTTCACTTGCACTTTCACATGGCAGCACAGCTTATACCTCATGCAAAGGTCAACAGTATTTCACGAACAAGCACATGATCTGCATGACTCTTGGTAAAAATGCAAGCAAATTAAGCACAAAGTATGTCATACAGTAATCTGCATTGTTGGCCTCTGCTTCACAACACCATGGAACTGATGCAGCAGTACTGCTCACAGTCTACTAGTAGACATATGTATTTAACATTTGGAGTGAAACACACTTTGTGTATAGGCTATTCTTAAAAAAACTTGCAGTTTTCCTAGCAATCTGGCCTGAAGTGGTATGGGTTCCTGTAACAAAAGCTGAGAAATTTTACTGAGGGATTGGCAATAGCTTACTTAGTAAGTAAACCTGTTTGTTTGAGACCTTATTTCTGACAAGAAAAGATAGATGGATGTGTTCTGTAAGCTGCTGGTCTTCTTTTCACCTTTCTAGGCCAATTTTTTGAAGTGTGATAGCTTTATTTAGGAATGTTGGAAATTCTTTAATAGCATGTTTTTAGTTTTGTAAAATAACCTGTATTGCTAAAACTAAGTGCTTAAGTAAAGCTTCATATTCAAGGGTCTTACAAGGTTTCTGTCTGAATCAGATACATCTTTTTTCACATATATGGGGTTTTGTTGTTTGGTGGGTGGGGGTTTGTGCTGGTTTTGGCTGGCATACGGTTACTTTTCTTCACAGCGGCTGGCACGGGCAGTATTTTGGATTTGTGCTGAAAGAAATTTTGATACTAAAGAGATGCTTAGCTATTGCCGAGCAACACTTGCACAGAGCCAAGGCCATTTCTGCTCCTCCCACTGCCCCACCAATGAGGAGGCTGGGAGTGCACAAGGGTTGGGAGGGGACACAGCCAGGACAGCTGACCCCAACTGACCACAGGGATATTCCAGGCTGTATAGCATCGTGCTCAGTGTACAAAGTGGGGTGTAGATGAATGAAGGGGGCACTTTTGCAGCTATAGAATTTGTCTACCCAAGCAACCATTTTGTATGATGAAGCCGATTTTCCTGGAGATGGCTGAACACTTTCTGCCCATGGGAAGCAGTGAATGAATTCCTTTTTGATTTGCTTGCATGTACAGCTTTTGCTTTCTGTGATAAATTCTCATTATTTCAACCCATGAGTTTTCTCACTTTTATTCTTCTGACTCTTCCACTGTAAGGGGGCGAGTAAGCAGCTACATGAGCTTAGTTGCCGGCTCAGGCTAAACCAACAACAGTTGTGTTTCTCCTCACTAGATTTTGGGGTATTTTTTGTACTAATTGCTGCAGCAGCATTCTCTCTGAGAGCAAGTTTCATCAGAAACTTTGTTGGGATTTTTTGGTGGTGCTGGTTTGGTGGAGATTTGGTTTGTTGAGGTTCTTTTCTTTAACTATATGCAAGATGCATTTGAATTTTTAGGATCATCTATATTATTGCACTTCCGCCAGGTTAGTAGTATTTCAATTACTGTTTATTCTGTTCAGGTGGACAAACTTGTGATAGAACTGGAACAGAGCCGTAACCTTAGCAGTACAATTGTACACATTGACATGGATGCCTTCTATGCAGCTGTGGAAATGAGAGACAATCCAGAGCTGAAGGAAAAGCCTATAGCAGTGGGATCAATGAGCATGTTGGTAAGGCTGAATGTTAAACTAATACAGAAATCAAGTACATGAATCATAAGCCTAAAAACCGTACAATAATAGCATAAATATAATGATGCTGTTTTATATGAATCATGGAAAACTCAAAAGTTTTAAAGGAAATAGCCTTTCTTAGATTTGACCATGTAAGATGGATTTTTCAGTAAAAAGTGTACTAATGAAAATTTAAATTGTGTAAACAGACTGAAAAGCAGGAGGAAGGAGAGTGAAAACGCATATAAATTGTTAGTTTTGTCAGTCTTTTCTGTATGGAGATATGTGATTAGAACTTTATTATTTAATACTAAACTTGAACAAAAATTTCTTTACTGTACACTAAACTTATTTAATCTCTCCTAAGTCCACCTCAAATTACCATGCTAGGAGATTCGGTGTGCGTGCAGCCATGCCTGGATTTATTGCTAAAAGGCTATGTCCACATCTAACTATAGTACCACTAAACTTTGAAAAATACGGCAAAGTGAGTAAAGAGGTAAGTCTGGAAGTGGACTCTAACCAAACGTTACTATGCTTGTTTTTAGACTCTATCAATAACATCAGTTCTACGTAATATGAAAAGTGATAATTTAACTATTAAACTCTTCAGTAATGAGGCATTAAATATAAGTCAAACAAAATATTGGTGCTTTTGGGCAAGGAGATGAAAAAGCACTGCACTTACCCAATCTGGCCGAGTTAGTAGTGATGCTGATAGAAGTTTTGAAAATCTCTGTATAGTGAGCTAATGGTAGCATTTGAGCTGTATTATTCTTAAAAGTTCAAAATCAGGGAGTATAATCTGATTATTAGGAAGTTGCAAGTACGTAGCAAACATAATTTCATACCATGATAATCGTACTTTAGAGTACTAATTACTGGAGAGAAAAACAAAGAGCACTACTGACTACTAAATGCAGATTAATTTTTTTTAAAGAAGGGACTTGATAGAAAGAGCAAAAGAAATAGTGGGAAAATAAATAATATTTTGCATTAATGGAAGTAGTTTTACTTAGTGCTAGAGGAAATAGTTATGATACCTAAAAGCCTGTTGGAAAAAAAAAAAAAAAGAAAAAAAGATCTTTTTTCCATTTTAAATCAAACCAGTGCATGACACAAGTCTCCTGACTTTAATAAAATGATGTCAGGCCTTCTTTATTTATTTTCATTAAGCCTCAGTCCCTTCATATATATAAAGTAAGGTTGATCTTACTTGATTTCTTTTACTTATGTAAAAAAAAAGCTTATATAAATATGGATATTTCAGAATGGGTTTGAACTTGTTGAAGATCTTGGATTTCATTATGAGTATTTCATTTATTGTTTGCTAGGGTGAAGTATTAAAGATTTGGCTTGATCTGAATTATTAGTTACGTTTCTCTTTTGGGATTTGGGTTGAAAATATTTAAATTTATTTCATTTTGTCTTTTAAAGTTGAGTAGTGAATCCTGTATTTATTCAGTTTCAGAAAGATGAAGTGCATGTGGACAAATGTTGTGATACCTAAGAACTTGACCCAAACTGATAGGAAAAAACATGACACAGTCAGATTTTCCTCCATGTTAAAAAAAAAAAAAAAGGGAGAGAGGAGAGAGAAGGTAGAGCTTTTGTTTTGACCATTTATTTTATTATGTTTCCTTCTAGAAAGATGAACTTATCACAAAAGATTTCCCAACACGTTTTGCCTGTGGCATTAACCACTGGTCTAAAACACTGGGCACAGAAAGCTGCATCAGCTTACCTGCTTTGCTGAGTTTCCAGGTCCCCAAAGTTTTATTCAGGTGGTTACTGCAGTGTCCAAGAACTTAGTGGCTGTGGAGTGCTTATACACTGATCTTAGTGGCCTTTGCAGTAAAATACACTGCTCAAAATCTGTTTAGTTCTCACTTACTGTTAGTATCTTGCTGATTGTGAGATACGCTACTGTAATTTTACAATACCAAGAAATAATTTGTTCCATAAGTATCTTTAATATTTACTGATCTTGAAGTTTCAGAGTATATTTGCTTGTGTCCTAATTTTGTGTCAAGATCTGCTCTTACAGCAACAAGGCTTTAAAGTTTCACTATGTGTTTGTCAAGGTTAGAGAAATACTGGCTGAATATGATCCCAATTTTATGCCTATGGGCCTAGATGAAGCCTACCTGAACATAACAGAGCACTTGGAGGAAAGGCTGAACTGGCCTGAAGATAGGAGAAGATTCTTTTTTAATACAGAAAGCACTACAGGAATAGGTAAGCAAGTTGCTCACTTTTCATGAGGCTACCTGATGCTGAGGAGACAGACTGTTTCTTTTAGGGATTCTAGGCAGAACCATGATGGCACTAAATTATAGCTGGAATTTAAGCTTTATTTTCTTTAGCAGGATTTCAGTACTATAGTAGTGAATTTATTATTAGAATGGCACAGGATTTCTACAACCAGATTCAGTGTAATGCAATCTCTAAGCAGCAAAATAAAGCATTTATAATACAATAGAACCTGGACCCTCTGCAGATCAGGTTGGATCATAACACTCGGTTTGCTGTATCAATATAACAAGCATAATATAGACTCAAAAATCATATGAAAGAGCACGAGTCACTCCCTCAATCTTCAGAGGAACCAGATGAAGGTAGAGGTGTCCCTGGCCATTCAGGAGTCCCTAGGCCTCAATGTCCAGTGGCAGCTCTGGCCCAAGTTCCTCCTTAGGACCTGTCACAGGTTAGATTTAGAGACAGTGCTCTGGGGGCTGCAGACAGACAGTCATTGAGGCTCTGGGGCTGCACAGGCAGACAGTACTCTGCGAGCTGCAGGCAGGCAGTGCTTTGGGGTTCTGGGGGCTGCAGGCAGGCAGTGCTTTGGGGCTCTGGGGGATTCCAACAGACAGTGGTCTGGAGGCTAGTGACAGGCAGTGCTTTGGGGCTCTGGGGGATTCCAACAGACAGTGGTCTGGGGGCTACTGACAGGCAGTGCTTTGGGGCTCTGGGGGCTGCAGAGACAGTGCTTTGGGGGCTGCACAGACAGTGCTCTGGGGGCTGCAGCTTCCCAGTGCTGCAACAGTATCATCCACAGCACTGGACTGACCAGGTGTTGGAACATGCAGGCGAGCAAGGAGGGGTGTGAACACAGCACCAGGGAATGGCTGCTTGCCTTGTGAAATGGCATTAGTCACGCTGATCACATTACCAGGGCTGGGAGCAGGGGTTTCCAGTCACATGCTTATAAGCTTCAGATAAGCTGCTCCCGTTGAAAGTCCTTCCGTAATTTGTCCTCCCATATGTTTTCTACCTCCAGTTTAGTTAGTTTACAGGTTAACTTCCTCTACTGCTCACCTGTGAATAAAAGGTACACTGCTAATGATTTGGACTTTGAGGATTTTTTTCCTTTTAATTTGAATAAAATGTTCCAAAAGTGGTACTAGGTTTTTTAAACCAAATGGCATGGTTTAGGTCTGCATTACAATTCAACATGGTAATTTTGGAAATAAGTAGCAGGATCACTCCAGGATTTATAGTAATATTCAATAAGAGCATAAATAGTAATATTTTTTATTTCAGTTGGCTTTAGAAGCTGTAGTTGGAACCACATCCACATCTGTATATCCACTTAAGAATTACAGAAAAGAACAAGTCATAGAAATGGTTGAATGATGTAGAATATTCCATACAAATGGAATATTTGTACTATCTGTATATTCAAAAATTCTAACAATCATTAAGAGGATAATCAAGCATGCACTACTACAGAAAAGCATTAATAAAATAGAAAGCAACAAACCAGCATAGTCTTTACAAAATCAGTATCACTGATGTGTAGTCATGTGCTTCTTCATATTTGCCTGATACCTTTGTTCCTGTGAAACACAAACAAGTGCTCAGAATGTGAAGCTGTAATAGTAATGTTTGTAGAGTCAGACAAAAGGCTGCTGACCTTACTTGTTCTACTATGACTGCAGCTGAAAATGAGAAGCTCACCAGGCTGATCGTTCTAGAACCAGATATGCCAGAACCCTAATTTTATTTGGAGAATATTGAAAAAAATTCTGTGGAACATTTTAGTTTCTTCCCAAAAAGAGAGCATCTGGCCTTAAATCTGATGGGAAACAAAAATAATGCCAAAATCTTGGTGGTTTTGCTACAGCAACAGGACATTAAACCTTTTGCTTTTCCGGAAGCTATGTCCAGCCTCCTAGCCAATTCCTCCAATCTCAGCCAAATTCAAATTATATTAAAACCAAAGCAGTGACATTTCTCTGGTTTTTAAACAAAAAAACCAATCCAATTACTTTCTCTAAATAAAACCAGAAAGAAATAAAACTGCTGATGAACTCTGAAGCCACTAAAGAAGGAAATCAGTGTGTTCTGTATGGATGTATTAATTGTTTGTGTTTCTTACTTAGATAAAGATGATATGAAAATGTCTGCCAAGTTTAATGAAGGTGAGGTCTCTTCTTCACCAGTACTGTTTGAAGACAGCACATCTCTCATAGATGACGACCTTAATCAAGGAGGTCTATCAGTGCAAAACTCAGTTGTCTTTGGAACTTCTGCGGAGGAAGTTGTGAAGGAGATTCGCTTTAGGATTGAGCAGAAAACTCAACTGACTGCTAGTGCAGGTATTCAGACACATATGAATAATAATTAATCTCTGTATTTCCATACTGTCTTCTACTTCAGTCTCAGAGGGCATTAATTAAGAATTTAGCCTTGCCACAGCATTCTTCTGCAAAAAAAAAAAAAAAAAAAAAAAAGAAGCTTTGAAAGCCTGCAAAGAATGTGACTTTCAGTTATTTCAAGAGATGTCACAGCTGTCAAAGCCACTACTGTTTGTTTTCTTTTTTTCTCTTTTTAAATAATTGAAACAGTTACATAATCTTTTTGCTTCTTTCTTCTTGAAATATAAGTAAGCAGTGAGGAAGATTGACCAGTGCACTTGAGCTAATCTTAGTCCAGGTGGTTGTTACTCTAGTGCGTCATGTAAATTGTTTTTGTCAGCCAGTGGGTCATAGTGCAGTCTGTCGCTGATTGCTGAACTGGTCTTAGTGTGAACAGCAGATCTGTGCTGTTACATATTTCTAACCTCTCCACCCTGTTCCTTGCTTAAAACAATATCAAAATTCATTAAAATGTTAGTCCTCAGAGAAGAGAATATATGATGAAGCTAATAAACTCTTCAATAGCTTTTTAATATTTACCAATCAAGTTTTATGTCTTGACTTCAGGCAACCAACCTTTAAATCTCAGCTATTTTGATTGACTAAAAACAGTGTTATGTCCCTAGCCACTTAGTTTGGACGCCATCCAAACTGCTTTGTGAACCAGGTCACCCAAGTATCAGGCAATGGTGAGCTTTACGAAGCAGCTCCAGAAAGTCAGGAAAGTGTGTAATATAAGAGGTGAAGAAAAGGCCTAGTAAGAAGAAGCAGGATGAGAACCTCCCTCCCATGTATGTTATTTCATGAGTGGTAGTAAAAGAACACTTTTGTTTATGGAAATTTTGTCTTTGTAGGGATAAGTTAGTGTTTAGAAAACAGGCATAGCTTTTATAAGTGCCAACAGGGGTCTTAATCCCAAAAATGAAAAATAATTAGAAGGGTAAGCGAAAAAATACAGATAATCAATAATAAATAAAATTATTTCTCCTATCTTGAATAATATGTCATATCAGTGAACAAACAAAAATTTAGACCACCAGGGCTGTCAGGCAAAGTTCTGGTTTTCTTGCTAAAGAAATTCCTGAGTTCATTTGTAAAAATGATTACTTTGATAGAAAAGAGCCATCCCTCCACATTCCTCCACATTCCTCTGATGTCTGTGAAATATATATACATTTTTAAATTATTGCATTCCAGTAGTAGCCCATAAAATAATAAAATTTGTTCAATTCTGTCCAAAGAAGTCTTTTTACTGAAATACAGGGAAGAAAGGTCTCCTTCTTATTAAGAGTTCATCTTAACTACCATTATAAGCATTTCCTTTCTTACCATAATCACCATCATAAAAGTGTTGAATCATGTAACTGATGTTATTTTTAAGGACTTGGTGTTTAACCCCTCTTGACTTATTAGTGCATGTTGTATTATCCCGACTGTCTTAAAATAAGAAGTACACTTTATTTAAATTATATTTAATCTGTTACATTTATTTGTTCTTTCATAACTGTCACAAAACTTTTTAGCAGAATTGTATCAAATATGGTTTTCAGTTATCATCATTCTTTTCCTTATTTTAGTCTTTGTCAGGTGTGTAGGCTACTTATTCACTTTTAAATATTGGACAGTTGAAATTAAACTTTGTCTTATGTTTTTTTTAAATACTATGTTTGTTTGTTTGTTTTTAAGGAATAGCACCAAATACAATGCTAGCAAAAATGTGCAGTGATCGTAATAAACCTAATGGGCAGTACAGAATTTCTCCTGAGAGACAAGCAGTGCTAGATTTCCTAAAAGATTTGCCCATTAGAAAGGTAAGAAACACAATGGTGTTTATTGTTCTGTCATGTAATGCCTTTCTGTTTGAGAAGCA